>NC_057801.1:222277258-222510557 GCF_018294505.1 Triticum aestivum | reverse complement strand
GAAGGCGCTGCGGGAGGAGTTCTACCTCTTCTGGTCGACGGAGACGCGGGCGCATCCGCGCACGCCGGTACTCTCCGCCGAAGCTTCTACTTCGAAGAGGTGCCCAAAAGGGTACTACTTCTTTCCTTTGTTCTTCTACTGCGGGCTTTGCCCACCCTTTTCCGATTTCTTCTGCGATATCATGAATACCTACGGGTTTCATCTCCTTGACTTCACTCCCAACGCCGTTCTGACAATGGCAGTTTTCGCACATCTCTGCAAGAACTTCGTTGGCATCCACCCAAATGTTGCTCTTTTTCGCCACTATTTCATCCCCCGAGCCGAGAAAGGAGAGCCCTTAGCTGGCGGGATCGCCTGGATCTCAAGAGTCGGCATGAAGGAGGTGTATCTGGAGGGGGAGCTCCGCAGCAAGTGGGACGAGTGGAGAGCGGAGTGGTGTTGGATTGTTGACACTGATCTGCAGCCATTCACCAGTTTGCGCCAAACCCGGGTAGTGCGCGGCGGCGACTGGAGCGCTCTGGCGCCGGACGATGCCAAGATGAAGATCACCGCCACCCAAATCCTGCGGCTCAGGCTTGCCGGGCTCACCGTAGGGGCTGTTGGCGCGGACTTCCTTCGCCGCCGCATCGCCCCTCTGCAGGAGAGGGGGAGGCCCGCCTGGCTGTTCGGGGGCCCGGCGGATATTATGAGACTGCGCCTAGGCCTCAATTTTAACTTTACTGTTTTGGAGTTGGATGGAATGCTCAAGGAGCTGTTCAAGCACGACGCCAACCATCCGGAGTGGTTCAGGCTGCCGCAGGGCGTCATCCCACTGTGCAACAACTCCCAGCTTAATCGCATCCGTGCAATGATGTCGGAGTGCGACTCGCACGGGATTATCCCAACTTGGCGGGAGCCCTCCGACGATGTCGTGCGGCAATTCTTCGACGGCTTGGTGGAGGTTGCAGTCCGCGTCGACGAGCAGAGGCTCCTCCCCCGCGACACCACTTACGACGAGAGGCGGTACATCGCCACTAGGGCGGAAGAGGCAGCGGCGGCCGCCGCCGCGGGCGAATTTGGCTTCACGCTGGAGGAGGCAGAGGCGGCCGAGGCGGCAAGCCTTGCTGACCGAGAGGACCTTGGCGGGGAGTTCGTTGGCGAGGGAGAGCCCGAAGCCGAAGGGAGCGAGCCCGCCGAGGGCGCCAGCGGCCAGCCGTCTTCTAGCATCTTGCCGCATGCGGAGCCCCCAGCGCAGCCCCCAGCTCAACCAAGAAGGCACCTCCGTAGGGTTGGAGATACAGCAGGGCGGCCAGCAGGCCAACAGCCGCAGCGTCGTGGGACACGCTCCACCGCGACAAGCACCGTTGCCGCGGGAGCACCTCAGGCCGCGCCGACAACTGGGGCGGGGTCTTCTCGGGCCGCCGCTTCCGATCCTGCTGCAGCTCCCGCCAAGCGTCCAAGGGAGCCTACCCCTCCGCCTCGTCACGCAGAAAGGGTACCGGACTTCGATCTTTCCGCGCTCAGCTCTGACGAGGAGGAAGAAGAGGAGGAGGAGTAAGACTTTCTCCTTGTCGTACTTGTATTTCTTCGATTTTTGTTGTTTCTTGTCTTGCATCTGATCTGCTTCCCTCTGAACTTCGTTTCATTTCAGGACTCTGGCCGAGAGAGCGGCGAAGAGGGCCAAGGTCCCCGTGGTTGTCATCGAGGACGAACCTGCTGTGATGGCAGAGGACACGTCCGAGACCACCTTGACGAACCCGGCACCCTCTCCTCGAAGCAGCCCCCAGCACTGCCCCCAGCGTAAGTATTTGTTCACTTCCTGTTGTGGGGCGTGCGTGGGTGCTCTTTCTTTGCTGATATTTTGATTGTTGACTTGCTTGTGTAGGAGCAGAGCAGGCCCATCAGGAGCAACCAGAAGCCGCTCCAGAGGTGCTGTCTGCTTCGACTACGACGCCAAGGGGCGATTCCCCGACAAGGGAGCGCTCCCCGGCAAGGGAGAGGTCCCCGGCAAGGGGTAGCTCCCCGGCAAGAGGCGGGACCAGCGAGCCATCGGTGGTGGAGCCCATGGCCACAGAGCCCAGCGCAGGTAACCCTCCTTGTCAGAAATTTTCCCTTGGGTTCTTCTTCTTCCGGTCTTCTTTTTGGATATTTGCTTGACTTTTCCTTCCTCTTCCTGTCTTCAGATCCCCCTACCACAGATCCGATGGAGACCGAGGCCACCGGCGAGGAGGATGCACGCAGCAACACTGATGATGCCGCCACCACCGAGGAAGAGGTCGGCGCTGACGACCCCGCCGGCGAAGAGGCCGCCAAGGCTGCTGGTGCAGGAGCTGGCGAGGGGTCCGGCGATCGCACTGACGACCCCGAGGGCGCAGGAGCGCAAGGCGCTACACCAACCGCCGACCCCTCCGCCGCTGATGGAGCACCGGGCTCCGAAGGGCCCCAGCCCGGTGCCTACTTGAAGGCCAGCAAAGGTGTCTTCATCAAGTTTCCCTGGGCATCGAGCTCCAGGGCGCCGGTCGAGGGAGAGGCTTTTGACGGAGAGGTGCTCGCCTCCGCTAGGTTGACAGTGGTTGACGCACCAAGCGGTAGCAGCAGCGAGTCCGAGGAGGAGCAGCTACTCCGGAAGTTGGTGTCACTCTACCGCGCCCGACAAGCGAAACTGGAGTCCCGGGAAGCGCTTGTCGCGCAGGCAGGAGTTGACATAGAGAAACATGCGGAGGAGCTCCAGAGCCGCAACCAAGAGGCCCTCCGGTCCATTGCGGAGGAGAGGGCGCAGCTTGTCGAGGCGTGGAAGGCCTTTGTCCTTGAGAAGGCAGAAGCTGAGGAGCAACAGAGGCTTGCCACTGAGGAGGTGTCCACCCGGGAAGGTGAACTGACGCAGCGGAAAGTTAATCTGGACAGCTACGAGGAGGAGCTCGCCGCACGCGAGAAATCACTTGGTGGGGCGCTCAAGGAGGCGAAGGATGCTGCTGCAGCTGCCGAGGCCGCCAAGAAGGAATTGGAGGTGAAAGTGACGCAGCTGGAGGCTGATCTGAAAGGGAAGAATGATGAGCTTGCCGCACTCCAGCGCGAACGCGAGAAGGATGCCCTTGCTCATGGCGATATGCAAGTCCAACTCGCCGACAAGGGCAAGGAACTGAACGCCGCCAAGGACTCAAATGCCTACCTGGAGCTGAAGTTGGACACATTGACGGAGACGCTAGACGGTGCCAAGAAGAGGGAGGAGGACTTGAAGCAGGAGCTCAAGGCCAACGAGGAGCTGCTGACGAGGGCCGCCGAAACTCAAAACACCTTCACGGCTACGGTGGAGCTCTGGACGGAGGGCCTCGTCAATATTGCTGCAACCATCGACGAAGAGCTGGCGCAACTAGACTTGGCGGGCTTCGGGTACTCCTCCGACGAGAACCTCCAGCCCAGCGCCAAGCTTACTCTGTTCTTCAAGGGCGTGGTGACGGCTCTCCAACAACTCAGGGAAAGGATTCCAAAGCAACTGGCTGACGAGTCACGCGCCATCTGTGCCAGAGTCTTGGAGAAGGTGTTGGTGAAGGTGCTCTTCCGCAATCCGACCATCAACCTCACCAACGTTTTCAAGAAGCTGCTGGCGGGTGCTGATCTTGCGGAGCTCAAAGCCCTTGTCGCACCCATTGTGGACAAGGTGAACGAAGTCAGGAGGGTCGAGGGTGATCGTCTAGATTAGGACGCCCCTTTCCTCCTTTTTCTTGCCGCTGCCAGACATGTCACAGGAACAATTTATTAGAGCGCGGCAAGTTATTATTGTAATATAACTTTATTCTGGGTAGTATCTGCTATGTTATTTCCTTTACTTGATTCCCTCCCTTGTATGTTTTCGCCCTAGGCTTTTAGGAAACTTGCCGGCGCAGGCACCCTTGCCGCGAGCGCTGAGTGCGGAACATCAGCAGCCTGCTGGTGGTGCCGCCTCCGGCAAGAAACCTTGTCGGAACTAGTCGCAGCACACTTACATTGTTGAGCGGACTCGAAACAAAGTAAGGGCGCAACTAGCCACGAGCCGGTTCCTCCGCGCACAGGTTTTCCATACAAAGCACGGTCGTTCAAGGAATATAACTTAAGAAATTTAAAACTGATTGTGCTCAAACTTTGGCAACTTAGCTTTTCTGTCGTCAGCGTCCCGGCAAGGCTATACTTCTCTGAACGACGCCTAGTCCTCACCACTATCTTCTCCTCCCCCCCCCCCGGTGAACTTGTGGGCGGAGGAACCTTCTCTTTGAGAGAAAGAAAGAAGAGAAAATAAAGAAATGGAGCCTTAAGGCTCGTTATTGCTAACCGGGGGCAAGTGCTGCACAAGGTGTCAGATTATTCATGCAAAAAAGAAAAAGGCATGAAATTCGACAAGATGTGCAGAGCATATGATTTTTATTTATGGACGGGATCTGCGCCCGGCTTTGTACAAAGGGTTACATGCAACAGCGGCAAGGCTTGTACGAAAGGTGGTTGTCGGGACAGCAGGTTCCGGCAACCGCGCCTTATGGGTAAAACTTACGAAGATGCTCTATGTTCGAGGAGTTGCTCACCGGAAAGCCATCTTCGGTCTCAAGGCGGACAGCGCCGGGCCTAGTGACTCGCTTTACCCGATAAGGGCCTTCCCACTTTGGCGTCAACTTGTTGGAATTCTTGGCGGATTGAACGCGCCGAAGAACAAGGTCGCCTTCCTCGAAGCTTCTGGCATTAACTTTGCGGCTATGGTAGCGACGCAAAGCTTGCTGTTAGCGAGCAGCTCGTACAGCATCCTGAAGACGATCTTCCTCGAGGAGCAGCGCGTCATCTTGCCGCAGCTGCTCTTGCTCAAGCTCATCATAAGCGAGCATTCGAGGCGATCCGTATACGAGTTCCGTGGGGAGAACTGCCTTTGATCCGTAGACAAGAGCAAAA
Organism: Triticum aestivum; assembly: GCF_018294505.1. Lineage (NCBI taxonomy): Eukaryota > Viridiplantae > Streptophyta > Magnoliopsida > Poales > Poaceae > Triticum > Triticum aestivum. The sequence goes on along the minus strand of NC_057801.1, from coordinate 222,505,667 downwards.
GGTGTCTGGCCAGTGGCTCGATTTGGCGTAGTCCTGATCGACCAAAGAACCACTGGCAGCTCCTCGATCCAATTCCTTCCACACTTGTGCAACCTGTCGAAAGTTCTGGTCTTGAGCCCACGCAGCACTTTAGCGTTCGCCCTCTCCGCTTGACCGTTGCTTCTCGGGTGAGCAACAGAAGCGAAGCAGATCTTGGCGCCAAGATCTTGGACGTACTGCATGAAGGTGCGGCTCGTGAATTTTGTGCCATTGTCGGTGATGATCCTGTTAGGGACTCCGAAGCGGCAAAGAATCGACCTGAAGAACTTGACTGCTGACTATGCTGTCACCTTCCTCACTGCTTCCACTTCCGGCCACTTTGTGAACTTGTCGATTGCAACGTACAAGTATTCAAAGCCCCCGACAGCTCGGGGAAAGGGGCCGAGGATGTCGAGCCCCCAGACCGAAAATGGCCAGGATAAAGGGATCGTCTGGAGAGCTTCAGCTGGTTGATGTATCTGCTTGGAGTGGAACTGGCACGCTTCACACTTGGTTACTTGTGCAGTTGCATCCTGGAGGGCTGTTGGCCAAAAGAAACCTTGACGGAAGGCTTTGCCGACGAGTGCTCTTGCGCCAATGTGATGACCACATGTGCCTCCATGTATCTCCGCCAACAGCTGATGTCCATCTTCCCGGGGAATGCACTTCAATTTCACTCCGTTGAATCTTCTTCTGTACAGTATGTCTTCGACAAACTGGTACATACTTGATTGCCGGGCTACTCTCTCCGCTTCTTCTTGCTCCTCGGGAAGTTCTCCTGTTTGGAGGAAACGGACGATCTGTTGTGCCCATGCCGGAGCTTGTGGCTCGACGACAAGGACTAAAGGCGCAAATGTTGCTGTGAGAACATCTGCTTCCACGGCAAGAATCTGTGATTCAGCCGGAGCTTGATGTTCCCCGGCAAGCTCGCCGGAGCAAAACTTGTCGGGGGCGTCTGCTTCAACGAAACAAGCCCTAGGGCTTGTCGGAGCAGACTGCCCCTCAGCACACTTTGTGTTGATCCGGGGAACCTTCTTGGCGGCGGCTTCGGGAAGCTCAGCCGGAAAGTAATCACCAAAAATCAACTTCCTCTTCTTGCTCTGTCCAGTTGATGGTGTTACAGATGGTTGAGTCAGCTTGAGCACAAAGATCCCTGGTTCCACAGGCAACTTGAGTGCGGCGCATTTTGACAGGCCATCTGCAATGTCGTTCTGAGCTCTCAGAACATGTTCCATCTGCAGGCCGTCAAAATGCTCTTCCAGCTTTCTCACTTCATCAATGTAGGCTTCCATCAACGGACTCTGATAATCTTTGTTCACTTGACGGACAACAAGCTACGAGTCACCCTGACAATAAGCTTCTTGATCCCAAGGTCTGCCGCGATCCTAAGTCCGGCAAGCAAGCCTTCATACTCTGCAGTATTGTTTGTTGCTTGCTCCTTGGGAAAGTGCATCTGGACCACGTACTTGAGGTGCTCTCTGGTGGGTGCGACAAGTAGCACGCCCGCACCGGTGCCTTGGAGCAAAAAGGCACCATCAAAGTACATGATCCATTCCTTGCTTGCTTCCTTGACGGGGATCCTCGTCTCCGTAGTTTCCTCATCAGGTGTTGGCGTCCACTCTACTATGAATTCTGCCAATGCTCGGCTCTGGATAGTTGAAGTACTATCAAACTTGAGGCCAAAGCTCGACAGTTCCAGTGCCCACTCGACAATCCTTCCTGTTGCTTCTGGATTCTGCAATATCCTCTTCAACGGAAAACGAGTGACAACTATGATCTCATGTGCTTGAAAGTAATGGCGCAGCTTCCTCGAGGCCATGAGAAGGCCAAAAAGCAACTTCTGCACACCAGAGTACCTTGATCTAGCCCCTTGCAGAAGGGAACTGACAAAATAAACTGGGCGCTGCACCATCTTCTTCTATTTCTCTTCCTGTGGCTGCACAGATCCATCCTTGTCGGGACCAGAGCTTGTCGGTGAAGCTCCCTGCTTGTCACTGGACTCGCTTGCCGCGGTTGCTGGCTCATCATCTGCCTCCCTCTCCGCTACTAACGCAACACTAACCACTTGATTGGTTGCCGCTAGATATAGCAGCAACTTCTCTTGTGGCTTAGGTGCGACAAGTATTGGAGTGGAGGATAGGTATCTCTTCAAGTCCTGTAGCGCAGCCTCCGCTTCCGGAGTCCATTTCATTGGACCTGCCTTTTTCAAAATTTTGAAAAATGGCAGGGCGTGCTCAGAAGACTTAGAAATGAACCTACTGAGAGCAGCAACGCAGCCGGCAAGCCTTCGCACATCCTTGACGTGCTTTGGTGCTTCGATCTGCTCAATGGCCTTGATCTTGTCGGGATTGGCTTCGATCCCCCGCTGAGATACAAAGAACCCGAGAAGCTTGCCGGAAGGAACTCCAAACACGCACTTCTCGGGGTTCAACTTGAGATTGATCTTGCGCAGATTTGCAAAAGTCTCGTCTAAATCTTGGATCAAAGTTGCTTTGTCCTTGCTCTTGACCACTATGTCATCCATGTAAGCTTCTACATTTCTGTGCAACTGTGGCTCAAAAGCATGACTGACTACCCTTGCAAACGTTGAACCAGCATTCTTTAGTCCGAAAGGCATTCGTACAAAGCAGTACGTGCCACATGGACTAATGAACGCGGTCTTCTCTTCATCCTCTTCTGCCATGAAGATCTGATGATATCCTGAGTATGCATCAAGAAATGAAAGCAAATCACATCCGGCCGTGGAGTCGACAATCTGGTCAATGCGCGGCAAGGGAAATGGATCCTTGGGACAAGCTTTATTAACATCAGTGAAGTCAATACAAAGCTTCCACTTCCCGTTCGCTTTGCGCACGACTACAGGATTGGCTAACCACGTTGGATGGAGTACTCCTCGGACAAGGCCTGCTGCTTCCAACTTCTTAATCTCTTCTGCAATGAATTCTTGTCGCTCCACTGCTTGTTTCCTTACTCTCTGCTTGACGGGCCGCGCGTGAGGACAGACGGCAAGGTGGTGCTCAATTACTTTCCTGGGAACACCGGGGATGTCAGATGGTTGCCATGCAAACACATCGACATTCGCCCATAGGAAAGCAACGAGCGCGCTTTCCTATTTAGGGTCAAGCGTGGCACTGATGGTGAAAGTACCACCAGTGCCGTCCTCCTTGGCGGCCACTTTCTTGGTCTCTGGTGAAGCTGTCTTTGCCTTCTTGCACTTGCCGGTGGAGCTCGATGGTGCGTCCTCGATGGTAGCGCAGTACTCCGAAGAGGTGCGCTTGCCGGAGTGGGCATCAGAGCTACTCTTGCCGGACTTGGTCTTCTTCTTCCCCCCGGGAGCTTCAGCGGCAAGTGTCTTGCGAACTGCTGCGGCTGCTGCTTCCCGGTAAATCTTGTCGGTACAGATAAGGGCATCTTTCTTGTCACCAGGGACAGAAATGACACTTATCGGACCAGGCATCTTGAGCATGTTGTAGGCGTAGTGAGAGGCTGCCATGAACTTGGCGAGCGCTGGACGGCCTAGTATCCCATTGTAGGGCAATGGGAAATCAGCAACGTCAAAGGTGACTTTCTCTGTCCTGAAATTCAGCTCGCTGCCAAATGTCACTGGCAGTGTGATCTTCCCCTTCGGCTTGCTCCTTCCTGGATTAATTCCTTGGAAAGTACCAGTCTCTTCGAGCTCGCTGTCAGGGATTTGGAGCTTCTTGAGCACCGCGTAGGAGATCAGATTCAAGCCGGCCCCACCGTCAACCAGCATCTTCGTGACCTTGAGGTTGCGGATGGTTGGTGAAACCAACATCGGCAAGCATCCGACCACAGTTATGCGATCAGGGTGATCCTCAACATCAAAGATGATGGGCGTGCTGGACCACTTCAGAGGCTTGCGCGATTCAACTGACGGTTCTGCTGCATTTACTTCCCGCACCCACTGTTTGAGCTGGCGGTGCGAGGTGTGCAGAGAAGCGCCGCCGTCGATGCACAAAACCTCTGTTGCCTTCTGAAACTCCTGCTCATCGGTCTCATCCTCGTCCATCTCTTCGTCTTCATCCTCGTCTTCATCCTTGTCGCGGCCGCGGGGAGGCCTATCTCCTTGCCGCTGCTTACCCTTGCCGCGGCGCCCTCCCCGGGCGGGACGCTTCTTGCCGGATCCCCCACCACCTTCTTGGGCCTTCTCCTTGTTGCGCTACTCGTATTCACCTTTCTGCAATTCTACGAGCTGCTCAACCTTCTTGCAAGTCTGGAGATTGTGGCCCTTGGTGCGGTGGATCTTGTAGTACTGCTTGCCGTAGCCGTCCTGCTTGTCGGCGGCCACCACAGCCTCGCCGGAGTCACCAGCTTTGGCCTTCTCGGCGCCACCACCGTTGTCGGACTGCTCGACAACTAGCACATCCTTAGCTTTCCTCTTTCTGTTATTCCGCCTCCGGTTCTTCTTTGCCGGGGCAGCATCCTCACTGTCAGATCCTTCTGCTCCTGAGTTCTCTCCGAGGAGTTTCCTCCCCTCTTCAGCATGTGCACACTTGTCGGCCAGAGCATATAGCTCACTGTCATCTCTGATTTTGCACATCGCCATCTCCTCCCTCATCCTGCGATTACGCACGTTCTGATGAAACGCGCTGATAACCGCGGCAGGGTGGACGTCTGGGATGTTGCGCTGCACCTGGCTGAATCTCTGTATGAACTTGCGCAGGGGTTCTCCTTCCTTCTGGGCGAGCAGATGAAGATCGCTTTCCTGGCCATGGGGCTTGTGGCCGCCTGTGAAGGCGCCGACAAAATGATGGCACAGATCCGCCCATGAGGAGATGGAGTTATCCGGCAAGTGCATGAGCCAAGATCTGACATTGGGCTTGAGCACCAACGGGAATTAGTTGGCGAGGATCTTCTCGTCGCGCCCCCCGGCAGCCTGCACCGCAATGGTGTAGATGCTGAGGAACTCCGACGGATGTATCCTGCTGTCGTACTTCTCGGGTACGTCTGGCTTGAAGTTCTTGGTACTGGGCCACTGGACCTGCCGCAGCTCACGAGTGAACGCAGGGCAACCTACCGCGTACGGCAAGTCGCCTGGTTCCCCTGGCGCATGCATATCAACAGTGGGCCCAGCGCGCTGGTCTGACTGACGCCGCGCTTCTCTTCGACGCTCGATGCGGGTACGAGCGTCTTCTTGTCGTCGTTCTTGGAGAACTTGGCGCTGATCGCGACGAGCTCGAGGGTCCGACGATGCGGTGGAGTCAGTGTCGAGGTTAGCCCGGTGAGTCGGCGATCTTGGCCTTCGGGGCGGGGAGTGCACGGTGGTGGCACCCCCACCAGTCCTGTGGCCACCGGCTTGCACCTGGGCGTCTTGCCGCGGCTTCGACGTGCTTGGTTGCCGGGGCTTGTTGCCGTTGGCGAAGCCGATGAGGCTCTGGATGGTGATCCTCCAGTCGTCGATCTTGTTCGGCGCTGGAGGGTAGTCTAGTAGCAGTTGGGCTCGGGCCAACTCTTCTTCTGGGGTTTTCGGCGGCAGGGGCGAACGACGTGAGGAGCGTGATATGCTCAAACTTCTGACAGTGTTAGAAGGAGCAACATCTCATCCAGGCGACCGTGCCGCGCTCGCGCCAACATGCTGGCGTGTATGTTGGCCTTGAGTGTCCCGCGCTCCGCCAGCTTGGCCTTGTTCTAACGTGAGCACGGTGCTAGGAGCACCATGGCGTTGTCGATCCCGCGCCTCCTGAGAGGGGCGCGGCGCGTGCACGGACACTGAAGTTTGCGGGGCCTTGTCCTTGGATCTGGTGACAATGTGGGTTCCTCCGTCGGCGCCCGTTCCTCCGCTGGCGTCTACTCCACCCCCCGCTTGCTCTGGTGGCGGTGGAATCGACGCAGACGGGCCAACCACCTCCGAAGCCTTCTTCTTCGGTGGCATGTCGATGAAGATGATGATGTAGCGCGCGCGAACGCCGGATCGGGTTCGCACAACCTCGACGCCCCCTACCTGGCGCGCCAAAGATGTCGTGGGAAACGATCACCTATGGGGCAGGGCCCCTTTTCGGTCCGGTAGGGAGCGGAGGGCGCACGAAGAGCAGATCGAGGCGAAGCACGCGAGGGATTTTACCCAGCTTCGGAGTTCTCCGGAGAGATAAAACTCCTACTGCTGCTTTGTGTTTCTATTCTGTTCTTGCTTGAGAGCGTGAGTGTGTTCTAGTTTCGAATGAGTCGAACCCCTTCTACGTTGCGCATGGGCCTCCTTTTATAGGTTAAAGGGGTCACCGACAGGTGGCAACGCAGAGAGGGGTAGAAAAGTAAAAAGAGGGGTTGGTACAACCGCTATCTATAGTGCACCCTACCTAACTCTGACGGCAGGGGACAAGGGCATTTAATGCCCGTCCGGTCATCCAAACAGTGCAGGAAACGACCGTTAGGGGCGCCACTGATCGCCACGATGGCCTTCTCGTCATCTCCACTTGCCACCTCGCACCGCTTGGCTGCACAGTTACCCGCCACGTGCGCCAGGAACGATCCCGCGGCGACACGTCGTTGGATGCGCTGGAGCGTGGGCGCGAAGTGGTGGCTTCGCCGCGGCAAGCGCCTTGCCGCAGTCGTTGTCTTGTCGCACCCGAAAGCTTGTCGCTCGCCGGGTCTTGCCGGGACGCGCGGCGCGTCGTGGCAAATTTTTTGGCTGGCCCTCCCGGCAAGCTCCTCTTGCCGGGGCCTTGTCCTTCCCGGCAAGCTCCTCTTGCCGGAGTCTTGTCTTCTCTGTTTAAACACTTTGTTCTTGAATGGCGTCAATAGGAATGGCGGAGGATCTTGGCGGACGCCCGGCAAGCCTTGCCGCGGAACGCTGCGACTGCCCGTGCACAAGTTCGGGATACTAAGGTACCCCTACTTTAGTACACCGACAACTTCCTCCGCGGACTGGGCTTTCCACTCCACCCATTCGTCCGGGGGCTCATGTTTTACTACGGCCTGGATTTCCACGATCTGGCGCCGAACTTCATCCTCAACATCTCGGCGTTTATCATCGTGTGCGAGGCCTTCCTCTGCATCCGGCCCCACTTCCACCTGTGGCTCAAGACCTTCAACGTCAAGCCGAAGGTTGTGAAGGGCACGCAAGCGGAATGCGGAGGCGCCATGTTGGGTAAGTTGCCCAACGTCCTTTGGCTCGAAGGGGCCTTCGTGGACTCCGTCAAGGGGTGGCAATCGGGGTGGTTCTACATCACCGAGCCGCGCAAGCCCACATGGGCGGCGGCCCCCGAGTTTAGATCTGGCGTCCCCACGCACCTCACCTCCTGGAAAGAGAAGGGCTTGCTGTGGGGCAATCCGAAGGAGCTGACGGGACTTCGAGCCTGCATCCAGAAGCTGGTGAGCAATAAGCTCAGGCTCGTCGACGTGGTCCAAGTCATGCTCATCCGCCGGATTCTCCCATGCCAAGAACGGGCATTCAATCTGTGGGATTTCAATCCGGAACAGCACCAGGCGCTAAGCGGGCTCTTTGATACGACATACGAATGCACCTGGAGGGTGCTGTTTAAGGGTGCCGAAGCCCCCGCATCCGCGACGGAAGATCGCGGATTCCGCTCGCAGCATCCGGCTGACGAGGTAAGTGATTCAACCCCGTTATGGGACACTTGTGGTAATTAAACTGATTCTAAGAGGGTTTCAATCTCTCTTTTCCTTTGACAGGAATAGATGGAGAAGGCCAAGCAGCTCATCAGCCCGGCTCCCATGCCAGAAGACCTAGTGAACACCCGTTTAGCAGGGCTGCTGGTTCCGGCACTGCACGTGGTGCCGGAGAAGAAGGCCAAGAAGGTGGCCGCAGGGACTCGAAAGAGTTTCCGCAATCAGGTGTCTGACGACGAGGCGGACTCCTCCCCCGAAGACGAGGAGGAGGAAGAGGACTCTCTCCCGGAGGAGGGAGAGAAGAAGAGGAAGGCTTCCCCGATAGGGGAGGCCGAAGGGTCCAAGAGGGGGAGGACTATCCCCCCGGACAGTTTCGCCAACACCACCGTCGGCGAGGAGGAGTGGCCTTCAAGGGCCAGGCGTCCGGCAAGATCGTAAGTATCCGGATCCTTGATATGCAATTTCTTTCGTGTCGCGTAGTGTCCTTCTAATGCTGCATTATGTCCGTAGTCCGGCCGATGATGATCTCTCCGCTTCATCGAGCGGGTCGTTGGCCCCGTCGGATGCGGATTCACTTCCGACCGCCTCTACCCCCCGCGCCGATGAGGACGCCGAGGTGGGATCCCAGAGAGGGACCCAGCAGGAGGAGGCTTCGGAGGCGCCGTCAGGCTGCCTCCCAGACTTTGCGCCGGACTGTACATCGGAACCCGCAGTGGTTCCAGAGTCCGGCGGGCGGCCCCTTCGACAGAAGGGCAGGACCGTGACACCGGCGACTTCCGTCCAACCGGAGGCGCCGGATAACTTGTTGGAGGCGCTTAAAGGCGCTTCCATCAAGGAAGAACGCCGCACTATCATGAGTGCGGTGATTCAGAAGGTTCAGCTCGCCAAGAGCGGGCTGACCGAAGCCTGCAGCAGCCTTCTAACAGGCTTTGAGGTAAGAAGTTAAAATTATGTAATGTAATACTGCATAGACAGTAGCCCCTGATGCTCAGTTCGGTGCTCGGAAAGAAAAGCCGGACTGAGGATCTAACAAGATATACACAGGGTTGCTTAAAATATGTCAATATGGGTTTGCAGGCTGCGCTCCTGACCTCTGCCGCACTGACGGAGGAGGTCGACGTATTGAAGCGGGATCTCGAGCGGTCCGAGCAAGAGCTCGGCCATGCCAAGAAGCAGCTCGAGGACAAAGAAGGTGAGTGACACCACTTTAAATAGTTACCTTACAGAAAAGAATTTGGGTTGCAATAAAATTAACAAGGATAGTATGGGTATTGCAGGGGCCACGAACGAGGTGGCAGCCCTGAAGGAGGCTGTGTCCACGGCCGAACGCAGTGCAGCCGCGGAACGGGCAGAGCGAGAAAAGCAGGAGGCATGGGTGGCGGAAGTGCGGCAAGAGCTCTAGGCTCTCATGGAGAAGCATGAGAGTTTGGAGCGTGACTCCAAGACTCGAGAGTCCGAGCTTGCCTCGGCTCTCGAAAGTGCCAAGTCCACCAAGGCCGAGGCCTGTAAGGCCCTTCAGGAGGTTGAAGATGTAAAGAAGATAGAGGCGGGTAAGGCATTTTTCATGCAAAGCAAGCATGTTAATGTAAACTACCTGACACTTACCCGCATTCAGAGCTCTCCAGGGGTGTTTGCAGATCTGCCGCACAGTGCGTTCGATGCCGCCGCATTCTATCATGGCGAGGAGGGGAGCTCGACGGAGAAGGTCTTCTGGTCTCAGTACGCTGAGGCCGGCCATCTGGTGCCGCCAAGCGACCAGCTGAAGCAGCTGGTCGAACTTCACAAGGTAGCTGAAGAGGCCATGAAGGGCCTTATAGTACGGCTGTGGCCTGAACAGGTCATGCCTGGTAGCTACTTCGGCCTCGTGCGGTGGCTGGTGGATGCATGCCCCTGGGTGGAGGTCATCAAGCGCTCCGCCTGTATTCAAGGTGATCGTCGGGCCCTTGCCCGCACAAAGGTGCATTGGGGCAGGTTGGATGCGGAGAAGCTTCTCACGGACCCACCGCCGCCGGGCAAGGAGTATCGCACGCCTGAAATGTACTATAAAACTGTCCTGAAGGGAGCCCGCGATATTGCGGATGAGTGCCCTAGAAATGTAATCTTTGAGTAAACTCGCTATGTATTATCCTGTGCGCTAAAAACTTCGTTCATATGCACCATGAGCAACGCTTATTTTAATTTAAAATATTACCTTCTGTGTGGCCGTTTATAAAATCTGAGAGATGGCAAGTCGTTGGCTTCAGCCCCCGAGCCACGAGTGCTGGGGTGTTCGGGATAAACTTGAGCACTCTTGTTCCCATTTTTGGGTCCATCTAGGGAGGCGCTCAACACAACGAACAAGGCGACCGGACTTATAATGCTTGAACATTCTCACTTAGCCATATAATTCTATAATTTTAAATTTCGGCGAAGCCCCTGGTATTCGGAAGGCCGAATCCGGGGCGCTATCCGAGCCCGTCGAAGATCAAGTCTCCGCGGACGTCGGCCGTGAAGTTTAGACTTCTGAATCTGACCTGACGGCCAGGGGCGTAGCTTTCGATCTGCTCCAGATGGCCAAACGAATTGGCCCGCAGTGCAAAGCCGCCGAATACGAAGATCTGTCCGGGGAGAAAAGTCTCACCCTTGACAGCGTTGTTGGTTGAAGATGCCATCGAGCCTATCGGTGACGACACAGAGGAACTCTCAATGAAAGCACCAATGTCGGTGTCAAAACCGGCGGATCTCGGGTAGGGGGTCCCGAACTGGGCGTCTAGGCGGATGGTAACAGGAGACGAGGGACACGACGTTTTACCCAGGTTCGGGCCCTCTCGATGGAGGTAAAACCCTACGTCCTGCTTGATTAATATTGATGATATGGGTAGTACAAGAGTGGATCTACCACGAGATCAAGGAGGCTAAACCCTAAAGCTAGCCTATGGTATGATTGTTGTAATGTATGTTGTGTCCTACGGAATAAAGTCCCTCAGTTTATATAGACACCGGAGGAGGCTAGGGTTACACAGAGTCGGTTACAATGGTAGGAGATCTACATATCCGTATCGCCAAGCTTGCCTTCCACGCCAAGGAGAGTCCCATCCGAACATGGGACGGAGTCTTCAATCTTGTATCTTCGTAGTCTTGGAGTCCGGCGGACGATGATAGTCTGACTGTCCGGACACCCCCTAGTCCAGGACTCCCTTAGTCATGTTCAAAATATTGGTCAAACCCCTCAAAAACCCTCTCTGGATATTTCAAGATTTTGAAATATTTACAAAGGAAATATTCTCCAAAAATTCCAAGAAAATTCTAGCATATCACATATGACATATTAGATGATCTTGACAAGTCTCATGACTTGGAGAACAATATAACATCATCCAATCCCCTCAAAACCATTTCTGTCCATTTTGAAGTTTGAGCAACTTTACATTGCAAAACATTTCCAAATGTTCTCAAACCTTGTGAACATGCTAAAATGTCCTAATTATTCATCTAGACAAAGTGGCACAAGTTGGAGAACAAGTTAACTTGATCAAAGTGCCCCAAAACCATTCCTGTCCAGAACCAAATTTGAACAACTCTACATTGGAAACTTTCTCCTTTTGATCTCAACTTTTGTAGAGATGTTAAGAACCTCAAATGATGACACTACACCAAGTGGTGCATCAACGAGAATAGGTTTGCATGACTAAATCTTGGAAAGTCCATTTCTGCTGATTTCTAGGGTTTACAAAAGTTACATTGGCAAATTTCCCAAATGGACTCAATCTTGGTGGTACCTCTTATTTTCTTATACCATTTGTCCCTGTCAAGCGTCATGACAAATGGAGATCATCTACTTGCCCAAACCAATATCAAACACCTTCTGCCACTTTAACAAAATGCCATTTTTGACCTCTTCCACTAATCTCCAAGAGTTATCCTTTTTACCACAGCCCCTCCTAGTCTCCCTCTACCTCTGGTGTGCTTCCCTGCCCGAGAGGCAATGATGAAGGGGGGCAGGATCCATTTTTCCTCTCTGGACAGCTGCATTTCTCCCTTTTCTCACCTCTCTCTCACTCCTGCCAGGTCCCACAGCATCCAAGGCGTCCTCCCCCCTTGTTTATTCTACCTGCAGCCACTTGACACAAGTGGACACGCGAGTGCGCACGGAAAAGCCACGCATGCCGGCCAAAGATGCGCTCTGGAGCGCGAGGTAGAGCAGGCGACCGTTGACGCCGCGTCCCCCGACCACCTCGAACCTCCCCAACACGCCAACCAACGCCCCTCGACGTCCGCGTTACGACACGACGCTGTCCCCTTCCTCTCTCCTACTGCCCACGCCTCCGTGCTAGCAAACACCGGCCGCCCGAGCGTGCCAAAGGTGCGGCTCACACGCGCGCGCCTCTGACCTCTCCCCACTCCCTCTCTCTATCTCTCCCGACGTAGTCGACGTCCAGGAACACTCCAGACACGCCCACACGAGCTCCCCTGGCTTGCAGCGATGGCAACAGTCTCGCGGGCGCACGGCCCCGCTGTGCACCTCGCCCCCTTCTATTTAAGGCCACCCCCGAGCCTCCTCTCTACTCCTTTGCCTCTCTCTCCCTCCCAGAGACCACCTGGACCAACTCACTCCTCTCCCCGCGCCCCCATCCACCTCGAAGGCCGAAGCCGAGCCGTCGTCCATCGCCTAAATTCGCGACGCCCGAGCACCATCCCCTCCACCTATGCGTCCCAATCCATCTTCCACGACCCCCTGAAGCTTCCCCGCACTCCGGTTACTTCTCCCGGTGGATGTAGTGCCGTGCCCACCATCACCGTCGGCCTCGTCCGCCGCGGCCAACACCCTGCTCAGCTCGGTGCCCCGGGGAGATCGTGCCACCCACGGTTGGATGCGTCCGGGTCCCCTGGGCACGCCGGTGTGCAGAGCATCGCCGGAGACGCCCTGTGGTGCCGGCAAGTCGCCGCTGACGCCGCCCCTTGCCTCTGCTCTATTCGAGCAGGAGGTTGGGGATGAACCCGACAGGTGGGCCCCGTGCGTGGGCGACCCAGCGGCTGGGCCCCGCCCGTTTAAGTGGAAACGGGCTCTGCCCGCTGCCGCCTTCGCTCAGGGAAGGCGTGTTCCCGGGAATACGCCTTCGACATCGCCCCCTGACACCGCGCAGCTGAGCCGCTGGGCCGGCCCACTGCTATCTTTCGCCTGGTGCGCTGGATAAGGGTACACCCCCTTTCCCTTTTCTTTTTCTTTTTCTGTAAACTTGTAAAATCCATAAACAATCCAAATTAACTCCAAATTTGATGATTCAAATTTCTAGTAGTTTCTAAAATCATGCCCTACCACATGGTGCTATTGTCACATTTTTACAGAAGCTTTTCCTTCAAAAATATTTATCAAATCCTGCTTTTCCTATTTCTGTGCTGAACTTTAGAAAATCACAGAGGGCTCAAAATTGATCCAAATGCCATGATTCAAATTCCTAGATGCTTCTAAGTTCATAACTTAGTTTATGAACATTTTTCTTAATACCTTCTGTGCCCCACAAAATAATGAGTCATTTCTTCATGTTTATCAACTTTGCAAAATCATGGGATATTCATTTGAACTCCCTATCCAGAGAAACCAACTCCTAGGTGCTTCTAAAATCATGCTTTGTCAAATGGGTGCCTCTGCTCATTTTTGAAAATAATGTTTCTGTACACTTCTTGCAAATCCATAAACCCCTTGATTCCATCATATCAAAATGTTCAGAGATATCCATTGATCCACTTCCAATGAAATCACTTTGGTCATTCCTCATATGACCAGAGGTATCCAATAAAACTCAACTTCATATTTTTATAGCACATTCATTCTTGCCTTGTTGTGTTGCTTATTGTGATTGTTTCCGACGTTAGTTGCCGAAGTAGACGGAGTACCTAGAGAAGGACCAGAAGATCTCAAGACTCTGATGAAACAGGCAAGCAGCCCTTTGACCATGTCTATGAAACCTTTTTATGCATGTCATATAGCACTATATTGTTGTTGCAACGGAATCATGATGGGGTGGTAACCACTTAGATGGTTTGCCACCGTACTTCCTCGTTGATACTTGCATTGTGCATGACCCTACCTTCTTATGAGGGTTATGCCGGTGGGAGTAGATAGGATGCTAAAGTAGTGCTACACAAAAAGGGACAGGAATATGCATGGTAAAGGAGACTAAGTATTTTCAAAAGACTTTTCGAAAACCCCATCGGGTGCCACTTATGCCCTGGGGAGACGATGAGTTGGGTAGCCACTTGATGATGAAGTGGTTTACCGAGGCAAGTGTGTGTTGTTTTCAAAACGGATTGGTTTAAGTTGCGACCATTATTCCAACCTTACATGCGCAACCACTCTATCCTTATATGGGAAAGGGCATTATTGATTACCTAGACCGATACTAGCTTGGAGCCCGCATTACTAGTGACGGGAGAGTTGTTGGTGCGCTCTCTCGGGACGGGGTCGTGCCAGGTAGGGCGACTAAGAACATTTTTCTGGGGCACCGGACACACTGTTGGTACCCCGTGCTTGTGATGTGAGATGATTATGGAGCGTGGCTCCAGTAAAATGTTATGTGATAATGTTGGGCACGGGGGTTACTACCAATCGAGTGGACTCCAAGTTAGTGTCGTCTAGGGAAAGATAGTGATCGGGTGCTTACCCCGGGTACTTGAGGTATCGTGGGTCGTGGATGACACGGAAGTTCCCCGGATCTTGTGGGTACAGTGTGCAACCTCTGCAGAGTGTAAAACTATTCGAATAGCCGTGTCCATGGTCAAGGACAGTTGGGTAACCGCTCTTGGGCTACGTCCACTTGTTTTCGAACCGTGTGTGTGTGTGTGTTGATAAAATGACTTGGGTCAAGTCAAGGGACTTGACATGATTGAGTTGGGTTGGTGCCCACTCTATTTATGTTGATATCTATAACCTGTCCTCATGGTTACTTGAATTCTCTCGATGCATGTCTTACAAGTTGTTGAACATGTCATTGCACTCAAAACTAGCTTTCTGCAAAAATTTACCTATATCATGCATTGTTGTATCTTGAACCAAAAACATGGGTTGCTTGCGAGTACATTCAAAGTACTCATTGGCTTGCCACTAGTTATTTTATTGGCCAGGCATGAAAGAACATGATATGATGAGGAATACTTCGGTGACGAACATGCGAGCTAGGACGCTTCCCAGTCAGAGTGCTTGTAGGGTTAAGGCAGATGGCATGGGTCCAAGTTATCGACGAAGATTTCCGCTGCAATGTTATACTCAAGACTTGACCATAATGGTCCTACTTGAGTAAGGCGGTATGTATGGATGTAAGACTCTTGTTATTCAGCTTCTGTGTGTTCAGTGAGCATTGATCTCTGGGATCACTGTACACGTGCAATCGGTGATCACGACTTATGAGTCGGGGTCCCCACACCCGGCCGTACACTAGTTGGCGCCGAACTCTTCGGCTCTGCCGGACTCGGGGATACCCTCCGTGATGACACCTCAGGGTCATCTGCTCCACCTGACGGCGCGGCGGATGGAGGCGTCTCGCTCTCCATCGTCTCCGGACGAAGGTCCCCCGAAGACGAGCTCATCTGAGAAGGATGGAGATCCGAACTACAAGGTAAAAACTTAAGTTATCCTCAGAAGCACAAATAGGGATGTCCATTATTACAAAACTCCCTTTTTTCTACTTACGGCTCGCTGGAGGGCTGATTCTTTAGGGGAGACTGTGCGGTCGGGGCCTCCCCGGATGCAGGACCCTCTGGTGAAGATCTCTTCCCCCGCTTCGGGACTTTGGCCTCTGGGTTTTCGGAAGTGGTCCTCTTCTCCCCTGGGAGGGAGGGATTCTCGATCCCCCCTTTCTCGAAAGCCTCCTTGGTTGAGGTGCTAGTTCCTCTGTTCTCCCCTTCGCCTTCCTCTGAAGGCACAACCTCCAGCATCCTGACCAGCACGGGATCCGGCGCGGTCTCTGGGAGGGGGGCCGGACACCGTATCAGTTTTGCTTGCGCTATCCACTCCTGTTTAGAGGACAATTGGTTAAAAGGCGAATCATAGAAAGGCAAACAAACGGTATGTCTGGACATGGAGCTACTTACTTGTGTATCCGCGCGATTGCAGCTTAGGCCGGCGTCCTCGGTCAATTCCGGACACATCTCTCGTGATCCGAAGAACAATTTGTACATCTCCACGGGTGTCGTACCCATGAAGTGTTGGAGAATTCGTGGACCCTCCGGATTAAATTCCCACAGCCGGAGAGGACGGCGTTTGCAGGGCAGGAGATGCCTAATCAACATGACCTGCATCACCACGACCAGATCGATCCCCCTCGCTTGGAGGTCTCGAATCCGGCCCTGCAATAGGGGCATGTCCTTTGACGGCCCCCAGTTGAGCCCTTGGTTGACCCATGACATCAGTTGTCGTGGAGGTCCCGAGCGGAAGGTGGGCGGCGGCTTCTGCTTGCTGCCCCTGGGAGTGGTAATATAAAACCACTCCTATTGCCACAAGCCGAGCTCCTCTTGGAAAGAGCCCCCGGGCCATGGAGCATCGGCCCTCCTGTTTACGACCGCCCCGCCGCACTCTACGTGGCACCCATCGATCATCTTCGGCTCCACATTAAAAGTTTTGAGCCACAAACCGAAGTGGGGGGTAGTACGGAGGAAGGCCTCGCAGACGACAATGAATGACGAGATGTGGAGGATGAACTCCGGAGCCAAGTCGTGGAATTCCAGCCCATAGTAAAACATGAGCCCTCTCACAAAAGGATCCATCGGGAAGCCTAAACACCGACGCAGGTGGGAGACGAACACGACGCTTTCACCGGGCTCGGGAGTGGGAATGACTTGCCCTTTGGCGGGCAGCCTATGCGAAATCTCATAGGTCAAGTACTTAGCTTCTCTAAGCTTTTGCACGTCCTCTTCCGTGACGGAGGAGGGCATCCACCGACCCTGTAGGTCGGAGCCGGACATTGTTGAAGGTCCGAAGCGCTTGAATCTGGGGCTCTGGGTGTTGGGACTCGGGGCGAGGAGTAGATTCGATTGAGGATTGAAGAAAAGAAACGAGCTTTGGTCCCATTATAAAGAGGGAGAATACCAAGAGCCGTCCCCGTGACCGTTAGGGACTCACCTCCGGTAGAGGGGGCGTGGCAACGGGCACGGTTGGGTTACACACGTCCGTATTGATGGGAATCCCGGAATAAGGGGAACACGATCTCTGCTTCGACAAGACGTGCCAAGGAAACTGCTTCGCTAAACGCGCTGAGGTGGTATAATAAAAAAACGATTCATGTAAAGGCTTGGTGGTGGTATGACGTCATGCCACAAAATACGTCAGCAGATTGAACTTGTGTACATATTATTCTCTCTACGGTGGAATGTGGATTTTATTTTGCAGAGCCGGACACTATCCCGGTGTTCACAATCTTCTATGAATTATTCGGAGGAGGAACCCGCCTTGCAATGCCGAACAATATGCGCGCCGGACTCATCATCATTGAAGCCTGGTTCGGGGGCTACTGAGGGAGTCCTGGACTAGGGGGTGTCCGGATAGCCGGACTATTATCATTGGCCGGACTCCAAGACTATGAAGATACAAGATTGAAGACTTCATCCCGTGTCCGGATGGGACTTTCCTTGGCGTGGAAGGCAAGCTTGGCAATACGGATATGTAGATCTCCTACCATTGTAACCGACTCTGTGTAACCCTAGCCCTCTCCGGTGTCTATATAAACCGGAGGGTTTTAGTCCATAGGACGAACAACCATTACAACAATCATACCATAGGCTAGCTTCTAGGGTTTAGCCTCCTTGATCTCGTGGTAGATCCACTCTTGTACTACCCATATCATCAATATCAATCAAGCAGGAGTAGGGTTTTACCTCCATCGAGATGGCCCGAACCTGGGTAAAAACATTGTGTCCCTTGTCTCCTGTTACCATCCGCCTAGAAGCACAGTTCGGGACCCCCTACCGGAGATCCGCCGGTTTTGACAGCGACAACCTTTGTCTCTCCCTCCATTTCCCCATTCATACACGGTGGGCGGAAAAACAACTCGACTCGGCCGAAATCGATGTGGGCAAATATTTTCAATAGAGGCAGGTTTGTAACTTCACTCAGATGTGACACAACCGCCCTACCTATCAGCCCCGTTCATACATCATGGGCGCCAAAACACCCTCTCCTCTCCCAAATTTGCTCCGGGCAAATATTGGCGAGATGCGAGATTACCGTCCTATCCCCAACTGACGAGACGTCCAAATTTTAAACGAGAGCTAAGTTTGTAACTTTCCCATATTTCAGACAGGTGCATCCCAAAAGCATGGCTCCCCATACCTATCCCTTCATCTTCGCATTCATACACTGTTCGTGCTAGAACACCATCCCCACACCAGCCTCCTCCGTCCGCCACCCCATCCATTGCCGCCGTCCTCCACCCCATCCATCGTCACCATCTTCCACCATGCCGGAGCTCCTAACATGAACGCGTCGTCCACTTCTAGAGATGGAAGTTTCTCATCCACAGTGACGGACAAAGAGCCTTGCATCGCGTCCTCTCGCTTCATCAGCATTGTCGTCCTCTTTGCCGGTGCTGTTCACACAACCTTCTCGTCCACCACAATGGGACTTATCCCCTGATACACCCGTCTACAGTCACAGATCTACTTGAACGCCACCGACAACCATCACACCCCTGATGCCTACTTGGTGCCGCAAGAGAGGTGGTACTTCATATCTCCTCAACTTTTTGAGCTCAACCACAAAATAGATTGTAACTTGGTTACTGTACTTTCTTTTTAGATCTTAGAATTTAGTTCTTAGTTCGAAGGAAACAATGGATGCTAAATAGCATTTCTCCGGTTTGCAACTTTAAATCTGCCATGGTGGTTTAATTGATCATGTTGGTTCCATGGTAGTATATTTAATAGAAATCGGAGGGGAAACCCTCTTTTGCTCATGTTGGTTTCGTGGTGGTTTTTTTAATAGAAATCAGAGGGGAACCCTTAGTTGCTCAAAGCAAAAAACCTTAGGTTTCCCCCTTTTATGACCACTATACGATCAACATACGTGCTTCGTGTCATAATAGCATTGCTCCACCCATCAAGATAAACAAGCTTAGTTGTTCAAATACGAATCTAATATTATTAAAACAGATTCGTTCAATTGGTCAGCTAAATGTTCCTAATTTAGTTTCGAAAATGCATGTACGCCGCTCGGATGTGTATCTCTATAGGGTGCCCACGGTGGGCCGCTGTCAGGACCCCGACTCAATGTCACATCGATCTAGCCTGTAACACCTCATATCACTTTGCGGCCTCACGCACGGTATCCCCACGGGTGTCGCCTTACCTTTGCCCGGGACCGTTTGTGCCTTTTGGCACACGTATATGATAGTGTCGCTAGCATCCATATTAAAAGGAGCCCGGGCTGACATGGCTAGTCGTAAACCCAAAGTGGCACAGACTTATAGGGACAGGCATCCATGACCCAACATCGAACGTGTCGGTCATCAGCGAGTAAGTTCCGGGCTGTAGCACTGGGCTAGCAGGACTCCGGTAAACCGGGCTATAGCGGGCTAACAGGACTCCGGTATTCATCGCGTGACATTTCCCCGAAGGGACAGACACAGGATCGAAGAAGGACACATGCCGGCCAGCCTAAGTGTCCCGGAGCAGTAGCAAGCTACCATGGCTCAGTGGAAACACTAGGAGACATTTCCCGATAAGAGAGGCTACTAAGAATAAACAACTAGATAGTCAGATCCCACACATACCAAGCATTTCAATAACATACACACAATATACTCGATATGTGCAAATACAACATGGCATCACAACATGACTCTACAACTCAAGTATTTAATTCAATAGGCTCCGAGGAGCGAGATATTACAAACATGGGTCTCATGACCCAACATTCAGAGCATACAAATCAAAGCACAAGCGGAAGCTCAACATGTCTGAGTACAGACAACTACAAATGAAAAAGGCTGAGAAGCCTGACTATCTACTAGATCCTGCCAAGGGCACAAGATCGTAGCTGAGGTAACAAGCTAAACGTCGAAGTCCACGCGGAACTAATGGCGAGACTGGGTCTCTCTGCAAAAACATAAAATAGGCAAACGTGAGTACAAATGTACCCATCAAGACTTACATCAGATCTAACTACATATGCATCATTGTCAACAAAGGGGATGGTGGGGTTTAACTGCAGCAAGCCAGCTTTTACTCGGTGGCTATCCTAAACTACGACTGCAAGTAACTCTTTTGGGATGGCGCACATGAGTCCACATATTCACCATATCAATACTCCACTATGGATCCGCTCCCGTCTCCCTACGAGAACGCCATCCATAGCACTCACGCTTATCTTGCGTATTTTAGAGTATCCACTTTCACTTGTCTATGAACTATGCAAGGGGTCCAAGTTTCCATATCCGAGGAATCCGGCTATTCGAATAGATAATGATAACCCTGCAGGGGTGTACTTCTTCACACACGCTCTCGCCACTTATCGCCCTATACACGTCATGTATCTCGGCAACCTTCAAGCGGAAGCCAGGCGAGGGAGTCGGCCACGGCCTACCTAAACACTCAAGTCTCTCGTCCAGGTTTATCGCCTATTCGGGTTCCATCTGCAAGGAGATCCGGCCGGGGTGTCGCTCACGGCCCCAAACGATGTGTGCAGGGTTCCCAAGCCCACCATCCGGGTGCCACTTGGTACACCAGGCCACTGTGCCTAGTCTGTCAGAATCCCACCTGTACCTGGTGCCACTTGGTAGACTACTAACACTACCTACAAACACCAGAAACTAGTTGCAACTCCTGGACAGAGAACAAGGGTGATTAAGAAGTCGAGAGGGTCAATTAAGGATCCCAATGTGTGGTAGTAGCTGTTCATGGATCACAAACACAGAACTCAGTTCCCGAGGACGGCTGCAATGAGACAACCCACCATGTACTCCTACATGGCCTCTCACCGCTACCTTTACCAAATCGTGTTCACACACTTAGCTCTCAATGGTAGGACATGTTCACACACCTCCAATTCATTCCTGATGAATCAGACCTGACACAACTCTAAGCAATAGCAGGCATGACAAACAAGCATGAATGAGTAGGCACATCAGGGCTCAAACAACTCCTACTCATGCTAGTGGGTTTCATCTATTTACTATGGCAATGACAGGTCATGCAGAGGATAAAGGGGTTCAACTACCGCAGCAAGTAACATTGAATCGTTGTTGTCCTAATGCAGTAAAAGAGAGCAGGAGCGAGAGAGTGGGATTGTATCGGAATGAACAAAGGGGTTTTGCTTGCCTGGCACTTCTGAAGATAGTAAAGTTCTTCATCGGTGTCATCGAACTCATCATCGAAACCACGTCTATCGAGAGGGGGCAAACACCAACAAACAAGGAAGAAACACAATCAATGCAATGCACAATATGATGCATGATCATGACATGGCAATATGCTGTGATTTGAGCTAATGCATCTAGCAGTAGGTTAAATGAAGTTGGTTTGAATCCAAGATTCAAATTCAAACTCCATATGTGAAGGTTTAAATGCCATTTATATGATTTGTGCTAAACAGCAGCTATAAATTGTTCTAACATGCATGAAAATGGTACAGATGGATAGATTGGATTTTTCTGATCATTTTTCATATATAATTTATCTCATTTGGAGTTAGGGTTGAATTTCTATGATTTTTACAAGTTTTAACTATTTTCTGGAATTTCCTGAATAAATAGAATTAAACTAATTCCAGAAAAGGATTACTACATCAGCCTGACGTCAGCGTGACATCAGCAGGTCAACGGGGCCGGTCGACCAGTGGGGTCCACTAGTCAGTGACTCAGTCAGCTAACAGGGTTAATTAGTACTAACTAAAAGTTAATCTAGGCTAATTAGTCCCTGGACCCACACGTCAGTGACTATGGGATTAACTTAAGTTAATTTTAACACTTAGCTAGTTAACAGGGGCCGGGGCCCGCATGTCTGTGAGAGAGATGGGTCAAACCCCTGGACAGACGGGGTCAAACCTCGCCGGTCAAAGCGGTCAACTCGCCGGCGTTTAGCCGCCGGCGAGGCCGGACGCGGCGGAGCGCTTCGGAAAACGCCCACAGGGCTCGGTTTTGGACGCGGTTTGCGGCTACAGAAAGCTGAGAGCCTCGTGCATCCAACGGAGGCAACCGCTCGCGCTAGAGTGGACTAAACCGACGGCGGCGACATCTTTTGCGGCGGCCAGAGTTCGGGCAAGCTCGGGTTCGGTGTTAGGGAGCACGACCGGAGGAGATGGTGCATGCGTTCGGCTCCTAGGAGCACGGTGAGAACGGCGACACGCTCAGAAGCGGGCGGGAGAAGCTCTGGCCGCGGCAGCGACATGCCACAGCGGCGAGGAGATTTGGGCACGGCGGTGAAACTAGCTGGGGGCGCAAAAAGAAGAGAGAGGAGAGGGGGGGAAGACGTAGTGGCTCACAGGGAGGACGAGGAGAGGGTCAGCATGGTCGAGGAAGGCTTGACGGCGCCGGAATCCCGGCTGCGATCTCCCGTGGTCAAGGAAGAAGATGAGGTCGAGGACGACGCGTCGGCACTCTTCTGGTCGCCTGAGTCGACGGAGATGGCTACG
This sequence comes from Triticum aestivum, assembly GCF_018294505.1. Classification (NCBI taxonomy): domain Eukaryota; kingdom Viridiplantae; phylum Streptophyta; class Magnoliopsida; order Poales; family Poaceae; genus Triticum; species Triticum aestivum. Next base: position 222,483,466 of record NC_057801.1, on the reverse strand, counting down.
ACGATGATTCGGAGCTCCTGGACTGCTCAAGCAGAGGAGGGAGAGGCGGTGGGCGCAGCAATGGCGAGCGGCGGCGGCGGCTGCGTTCGGTGCGTGCGAGGAAGACAGCCAGGGGAGGGGATGGGGACGAGAGAGAGCGAGAGAGAGTCGGGGCTGGCACGTGGCATCTCCCAGAGGTGTCCGGGCAAGCAGGCAGAGAGGAGGTGGCTAGGGCGCGTGCCTGCGCGCAGCGACCACACGCGCGCGTCCTCCTGGCAGGAGCTTGAGGACGGTGGCGCTGGTGGGCTGGGCCAACAGTGCTGGGCCGCCAGGCTGGACAGGTAAGCGGCCCAGGTAGTTCCTCTCTCTCTCTCTCTCTCTGTTTCTATTTTAATTACTGTTTTCTATTTTTTGTACAATTTAGGGCTTTTCCAAAAATACTTAGACACTTTCAAAAATCACTAAACTGCACATGCCCACTGTATATAATATATCCAACATGGAACATTTCAGTTTAGGAGCATTTGGACATTTAAAATATTTTATAGAATTTAAATGTCCAAATTCAATTACTTATGATTTAATCCAGTGACCTTAGGATGACCTAGAAAATTGTGCACCATTTTTGTCAGAGGTTTAGGACCAAGGCAAAGACGATGAACATTTTAGAAGGCATTTTAGGTTCATTGAAAATGATTTTATGTTGAACCTATTTGATTTGATCTGGTGCTAGGGTTTGATCAGTCCCCATTTCAAATTTAAGAGAAATTTAAACATGATGCAGCACAAGACTAGCTAACTTAGAGCAGGCCAGAACTAGGGATGTGACAGCCGCGGCCCACCCTGGGATTTTGTGTGGACCCAGGCCCCGATTCCCCTCTGTTCTGCTGCACTTTCGATCTCTACTAGCCCCCAGCTGCCTGTCTCGCCCGCGACTTGCCGTCCCTGGACGACATGAATCTAGGAGGAGACGCCGGACTAACAGGAGGTCAGGAGCTGCTCGCCCAAGAACGTCACCGCTGCCCGGGTGCGCCACCGTGCCTATCTTCCCAGTCTGTTCAAGGCTCAGGCGTGCATCAACCACTAAGCCAACCCGATTTATCCTAAGATACGTCCTCAACACTCGGTAGCCACTCCTCATCACCCATTTTCTAATTATTCATTACTCATTAGGCAGGACTGCCATTAGGGTTTGTTGTGTAATGAGTGCTACCTACACTTAATGGTTCTGATGTATTTCAGTAAACTTTAGTACCTGTTAAGTTCACAGGGTTTCAAAATTCCGGCCCTAGGAACAGACACTAGTCATTTTGGATTGTTGATCGTAGTGACATTGACCGAGATTACTACTGCAAGGCAGGTTTGTTGACAATTTTACTTGTCTTCCTTAATCATTCGATATGATATCCACTTATTCACGTCAATTAGTTGCAAACAGTAAGTGCTATACCAACTTCTTGATTTAGATTTTGGATGGTCTCTTACTGTAGTTACAATTCTGCATACTTGTCCTAGTAGCTCATGTATTGATTGGTTCACTACATCTATGCTTGTCTTGTCATATTTGTTGTCAATATTGTTTTAGGGTGGACCACCCTGTTTCTAAATACCTGAACCGCAGACATGAGTGAATAGGATTTCTTTGTGTGATCTGTTCCATCATGTGTGGGCAACGAACACTTTATTGTATAGAAAGAAAGTGTCATTTCCACCTTTTAAATAGACTACGATATTTCACATGGAATACAATCTACCTACTTGCTTTGTGTCGCACTACCAGCACTCCACCCTTGAAGCTAAACATTATGCCACTCATAATTCCTTAGTTTATTTGTTCAAATACAAATTTGATATGATTCTAATGTTCCTACTTCAGTTTTGAAATGTGTGTCTGCCTGTTATAGAGACATAAGAGGTTGGTATTTCTGTGTGTGGTCTGGTCAGCATGGTTGGGGGGTGAACTTTGCATCTGCAGGGGTTTATAGGGAGACACTCTTCGAGTTGAATCTGTAATGCATTCCATAGATAATCTGACTACTTTTTATGTTTTCATGAATCTCAGATACTGAACAACATCATAATGATTATGAGCTTGCACGGATGAAAAGAATAAAGTAGAACAATGCCATGGCTGTCAAACTTGGCATTAAGGGACTGAAATCAAGTCTGGATGCAATGCAATGCAAACCCTCTCCACCTATAGATTCATGCTCAAAATAGGATCCTAATAGTGATTCTGAGCTATTCGGAGAAGTCAATGTAGCTCCCTAGTAGAGGAGTCAGAGGTAGACGCCCTATCTTATTAACCCATCAAGGTGCTTGCTCTAACTTTCCAAGGTTATATTGGTCGCACAAATCTTAAAACTGATGCTTTGCATTGCTTCTACTTTGTTGCACTGCCATTAGCATTGTTTACACATCGTGTATGTGAATACGCCCTGCCTATCCATTTTCAGTACATATTCCATCTGTCATCATACCATATTTATCCATTCAAATGTTGTTCTTGTGTATCAGATGTTCAAAAGGAAGATGTTCATGCAAAGCAAGCATGTGAATGTGAATTACCTATTACTTACCCGAATTCGGAGCTCTCCAGGAGCGTTCGTAGATCTGCCCCGCAGCGTGTCCGATGCTGCCGCTTTCTATAGGGCTGAGGAGGGGAGCTCGAAGGAGAAGGTCTTCTGGTCTCAGTACGCTGAGGCCGGACATCCGGTGCCCCTTAGTGACTAGCTAAAGCAGCTGGTCGAGCTCCACAAGGTGGCCGAACAGGCCATGAAGGGCCTCATAGTTCGGCTGTGGCTCAAGGAGGCCATGCCTGGGAGCTACTTCGGCCTGGTGCGGCTGCTGGTGGATGCTTGTCCATGGGTTGAAGTCATCAAGCACTCCGCCTGCATTGAAGGTGCCCGTCGGGCCCTTGCCCGTGCTAAGGTGCACTGGGTCAAGATGGACGCTGAGAAGCTTGTGACGGACGCGCCATCGCCGGGCAAGGAGTATCGCATGCCCGAGATGTATTATAAGGGTGTCCTGAAGGGTGCCCGCATTATTGCGGGTGAGTGCTCCAAAGATGTAATATTTGAGTAGACTCGCATTTTGTTATCCTGTCCGCTGAAAACTTTGTTCATGTGCGCTAAGCAACTCTTGTTTAATTTAAAATATTACCTTCTGTGCGGCCGTTTATCAAATCTGAGAGATGGCAAGTCGTCGGCTTCGGCCCCCATGCCACGAGTGCTGGGGTGTTCGGGATAAACTTGAGCACTCTTGTTCCCATTTTTGGGTCCATCTAGGGAGGCGCTCAACACAACGAACGAGGCAACCGGACTTATAATGCTTGAACACTCTCACTTAGCCATAGAATTCTATAATTTTAAATTTTGGCGAAGCCCCTGGTGTTCGGAAGACCGAATTCGGGGCGCTATCCACGCCTGGGCCGGACAAAGCCGGTTCTTCGCTCTAAGCGGCATAAGTCTTTAGGGACTCGAAAAAACCTCTCAAACAGCGACCGACTCTCGCCTCATCATGACGGTCAGTTTTAGCTTTCTCCACTAAGGCGCTCGCCCAGCTCAACTGGGGCGCAATCGCAGTGATTCTCCCAGCGCTACCTTAGCCGATATAACGGAACGTAAGGTACCAAAACATGGGAGCCGAGCAAACCCAACTATTGACCCAAGACATGATTCAGAGCCGACGCATATAATGTAATAAGTTCAGGGTGACGCACTTGTGAAAGTGTTCGGACTTATCACACCATAATGTGGGGAACTTAAGCCCCTGGTGTATTTAGCCGTACCAAAGTGTACGGATGCAACATGTCATAAGTGAACATATGTATAAGAAAGGAATGCAATTATAAGCAAAAAAAGCGATGCATTGTTTATTCAAGAAATACTGCCATGAATGCAGAACGATACAAATAGTGCGGTAAGCAAGGGATGGGACTATTAAACATGTCCCCCTCCAGGGGTAGGCTGCAGAATGGTGTATAAAACAGATTTAATGCTCGTAATGGAGACCACCTGGATACTCGTCGTAGCCTTTCTCCTTCCCTGGCTGTTGCATCGTGAGTTTGGCAGGTCTACTGCCGGACAGGGCGTCTGTTAAACGGAGTCCTGTGGTAAGAAAAAAAGGAAATAAAAAAAAGGAATGACACACTTGGAAGCCCCTGGTGTGGTTAAGCCGCATTCTGGGCCTGTCGTGGTCGTGCCCCTCCCCCTATGCCCATGGTATCTCCAGAGCGTAATGATGTACGCGAAGGACTGGTCTTGCAATTTTGCAAGGGCTGTGGTTGGGGCCGCATTGCTACGCGTGCTCGGAACGTGCCGGGTGGTCTTGTTGTAGGTTACTTCGGGCGCGTTTAGCCGTGTCCGGTCGCTTAACGGCCGGACTCGAGAATTGCCTGAAGAGGCTGCACTGTACTTCTGCCGCGAGAGCCGCTGTATGTTCCTCTGTTCGGAGAGAGCGTTCAGTGTTTCCGTTGACCGTGATGACTCTTCGAGGGCCTGGAATCTTTAGCTTGAGGTATGCGTAGTGCGGCACCGTGTTGAACTTTGCAAACGCGGTCCGTCCGAGCAGAGCATGATAGCCGCTACGAAACGGAAATATGTCGAAGATTAACTCCTCGCTTCGGAAGTTATCCGGGGATCCGAAGACCACTTCCAGTGTAACTGAGCCTGTACAGTTGGCCTCTACACCTGGTATGACACCTTTGAAGGTCGTCTTTGTGGGTTTGATTCTTGAGGGGTCTATGCCCATCTTGCGCACTGTATCCTGATAAAGCAGGTTCAGGCTGCTGCCGCTGTCCATCAGGACTCTGGTGAGGTGAAATCCATCGACGATTGGGTCTAAAACCAGTGCGGCGAATCCGCTGTGGCGGATGCTGGTGGGGTGGTCCCTTTGATCAAAAGTGATCGGGCATGAGGACCATGGGTTGAACTTTGGGGCGATTGGCTCCATCACGTATACGTCCCTGAGTGCACGCTTCCGCTCCCACTTGGGTATGTGGATTGCGTATATCATGTTCACCGTCCGCACTTGTGGGGGGAAACCCTTCTGTTCTCTATTGTTTGGCGGTCGGGTCTCTTCCTCGTCATCGCTATGCAGCCCCTTGTCACTGTTTTCGGCAATTAGCTTGCCTTCCTGCTTGAATATCCAACAGTCCCTGTTGGTGTGATTAGCTGGCTTTTCGGGGGTGTCGTGTATCTGGCACGAGCGATCGAGTATTCGGTCCAAATTGGACGGACCCGGATTAGTTCTTTTGAATGGCTTTTTCCGCTGACCGGGTTTGGAGCCTCTGAATCTGGCATTGACTACCGTTTCCTCAGTATTGTCGCCGTTAATGCGGCATTTGTGCTTGTTGCGACGCGACCTGCCGTTGCGGTCCTTGGTATCCGGACTGCCAGAATTTTTGCTGAGGTTGTTGCTGCGGGCTAGCCAGCTGTCCTCTCCCGCGCAGAACCGGGTCATGAGTGATGTGAGGGCTGCCATGGATTTCGGCTTTTCCTGTCCCAGGTGCCGGGCAAGCCACTCATCGCGGATGTTATGTTTGAAGGCCGCGAGGGCCTCAGCATCCGGACAGTCGACGATTTTATTTTTCTTAGTTAAGAACCGTGTCCAGAATTGTCTGGCCGATTCGTCTGGCTACTGAATTATATGGCTTAGGTCGTCAGCGTCTGGTGGTCGCACATACGTGCCTTGGAAGTTATCAAGGAATGCGGCTTCCAGGTCCTCCCAACACCCAATTGATTCTGCTGGCAAGCTGTTAAGCCAATGCCGAGCTGGTCCTTTAAGCTTGAGTGGGAGGTATTTGATGGCGTGAAGATCATCACCGCGGGCCATGTGGATGTGAAGGAGAGAGTCTTCGATCCAAACCGCGGGGTCTGTTGTGCCATCATAGGATTCAATATTCACGGGTTTAAACCCTTCGGGGATTTGATGATCCATTACTTATCCGTGAAGCATAGTGGGTGTGCGGCGCCTCTGTATTGGGCTATATCACGACGTAGCTCAAACGAGCTTTGTCTACTGTGTTCGGCCCGGCCGGACCTGCCGTGTCCGGCGTGACGGTTGTCGTCGCGTATCATGGGGCGCCCACGTGATCCGTAGATCGATCTTGATTGTCTTGCCTTATCCTCCAATATATCTCGCAAGTCCGGGGTGTTCCCCTGTGGCTTTGTGCTTTTCGAGCGATGCCGGGGTACGGTTCTAGTGGAGGGCCTAGAGGCCTCTCTGTCGCGGCCACGAGGTAGTCGGGCAGCCGTATTGTGCGCTGGTGATGCAGGTTTATATGCCTCCTCTAATCGGGGGAGCAGCTTGCGTTTGGGGTAGCTTTTGGAGGGGCGTTCGAGTTCATGCTCTTCGGCCGCAAGGACTTCAGTCCATCTGTCGGCTAGCAGATCTTGATCAGCTCTAAGCTGTTGCTGCTTTTTCTTGAGGCTACTTGCCGCGGCCTTAAGCCTGCGTTTGAAACGCTCTTGTTCGACGGGATCCTCAGGCACGACGAATTCGTCGTTGTCGAGCCTTGCCTCGTCTCTGGAGGGAGGCATGTAATTATCGTCCTCTACCTCTTCGCCTGCCGCTCTCTTGTGAGGGCTAGCTTCTCCGTCCTCCTGTGCTGAATCTTGCTGGAGGTGGTTGTCTTCGGCACTGTCTGGGGTGTTATTATCTCAGGTGTCGGAATCTCCATTCTTGCTATGGAGGGATTTAGAGCGGCGCCGTTGACGCCGGCGCTTAGGCTGTTTCCTAGAGGGGTCTTCCTCCGCTGTTCCATTGCCATTCCCATCCTTTGGGATGTCCACCATGTAGCTTTCTCCACTAAGGCGCTCCAGCTCAACTGGGGCGTAATCGCAGTGATTCTCCCAGCGCTACCTTAGCCGATATAACGGAACGTAAGGTACCAAAACATGGGAGCCGAGCAAACCCAACTATTGACCCAAGACATGATTCGGAGCCGACGCATATAATGTAATAAGTTCAGGGTGACGCACTTGTGAAAGTGTTCGGACTTATCACACCATAATGTGGGGAACTTAAGCCCCTGGTGTATTTAGTCGTACCAAAGTGTATGGATGCAACATGTCATAAGTGAACATATGTATAAGAAAGGAATGCAATTATAAGCAAAAAAAGCGATGCATTGTTTATTCAAGAAATACTGCCATGAATGCAGAACGATACAAATAGTGCGGTAAGCAAGGGATGGGACTATTAAACATGTCCCCCTCCAGGGGTAGGCTGCGGAATGGTGTATAAAACAGATTTAATGCTCGTAATGGAGACCACCTGGATACTCGTCGTAGCCTTTCTCCTTCCCTGCCTGTTGCATCATGAGTTTGGCAGGTCTACTGCCGGACAGGGCGTCTCTTAAACGGAGTCATGTGGTAAGAAAAGAAGGAAATAAAAAAAAGGAATGACACACTTGGAAGCCCCTGGTGTGGTTAAGCCGCATTCTGGGCCTGTCGTGGTCGTGCCCCTCCCCCTATGCCCATGGTATCTCCAGAGCGTAATGATGTATGCGAAGGACTGGTCTTGCAATTTTGCAAGGGCTGGGGATGGGGCCGCATTGCTACGCGTGCTCGGAACGTGCCGGGTGGTCTTGTTGTAGGTTACTCCGGGCGCGTTTAGCCGTGTCCGGTCGCTTAACGGCCGGACTCGAGAATTGCCTGAAGAGGCTGCACTGTACTTCTGCAGCGAGAGCCGCTGTATGTTCCTCTGTTCGGAGAGAGCGTTCAGTGTTTCCGTTGACCGTGATGACTCCTCGAGGGCCTGGAATCTTTAGCTTGAGGTATGCGTAGTGCGGCACCGTGTTGAACTTTGCAAACGCGGTCCGTCCGAGCAGAGCATGATAGCCGCTACGAAACGGAAATATGTCGAAGATTAACTCCTCGCTTCGGAAGTTATCCGGGGATCCGAAGACCACTTCCAGTGTAACTGAGCCTGTACAGTTGGCCTCTACACCTGGTATGACACCTTTGAAGGTCGTCTTTGTGGGTTTGATTCTTGAGGGGTCTATGCCCATCTTGCGCACTGTATCCTGATAAAGCAGGTTCAGGCTGCTGCCGCTGTCCATCAGGACTCTGGTGAGGTGAAATCCATCGACGATTGGGTCTAAAACCAGTGCGGCGAATCCGCCGTGGCGGATGCTGGTGGGGTGGTCCCTTCGATCAAAAGTGATCGGGCATGAGGACCATGGGTTGAACTTCGGGGCGATTGGCTCCATCACGTATACGTCCCTGAGTGCATGCTTCCGCTCCCACTTGGGTATGTGGATTGCGTATATCATGTTCACCGTCCGCACTTGTGGGGGGAAACCCTTTTGTTCTCTATTGTTCGGCGGTCGGGTCTCTTCCTCGTCATCGCTATGCAGCCCCTTGTCACTGTTTTCGGCAATTAGCTTGCCTTCCTGCTTGAATATCCAACAGTCCCTGTTGGTGTGATTAGCTGGCTTTTCGGGGGTGTCGCGTATCTGGCACGAGCGATCGAGTATTCGATCCAAATTCGACGGACCCGGATTAGTTCTTTTGAATGGCTTTTTCCGCTGACCGGGTTTGGAGCCTCTGAATCTGGCATTGACTACCGTTTCCTCAGTATTGTCGCCGTTAATGCGGCATTTGTGCTTGTTGCGACGCGACCTGCCGTTGCGGTCCTTGGTATCCGGACTGCCAGAATTTTTGCTGAGGTTGTTGCTGCGGGCTAGCCAGCTGTCCTCTCCCGCGCAGAACCGGGTCATGAGTGATGTGAGGGCTGCCATGGATTTCGGCTTTTCCTGTCCCAGGTGCCGGGCAAGCCACTCGTCACGGATGTTATGTTTGAAGGCCGCGAGGGCCTCAGCATCCGGACAGTCGACGATTTGATTTTTCTTAGTTAAGAACCGTGTCCAGAATTGTCTGGCCGATTTGTCTGGCTACTGAATTATATGGCTTAGGTCGTCAGCGTCTGGTGGTCGCACATACGTGCCTTGGAAGTTATCAAGGAATGCGGCTTCCAGGTCCTCCCAACACCCAATTGATTCTGCTGGCAAGCTGTTAAGCCAATGCCGAGCTGGTCCTTTAAGCTTGAGTGGGAGGTATTTGATGGCGTGAAGATCATCACCGCGGGCCATGTGGATGTGAAGGAGAGAGTCTTCGATCGAAACCGCGGGGTCTGTTGTGCCATCATAGGATTCAATATTCACGGGTTTAAACCCTTCGGGGCTTTGATGATCCATTACTTCATCCGTGAAGCATAGTGGGTGTGCGGCGCCTCTGTATTGGGCTATATCACGACGTAGCTCAAACGAGCTTTGTCTACTGTGTTCGGCCCGGCCGGACCTGCCGTGTCCGGCGTGACGGTTGTCGTCGCGTATCATGGGGCGCCCACGTGATCCGTAGATCGATCTTGATTGTCTTGCCTTATCCTCCAATATATCTCACAAGTCCGGGGTGTTCCCCTGTGGCTTTGTGCTTTTCGAGCGATGCCGGGGTACGGTTCTAGTGGAGGGCCTAGAGGCCTCTCTGTCGCGGCCACGAGGTAGTCGGGCAGCCGTATTGTGCGCTGGTGATGCAGGTTTATATGCCTCCTCCTCTAATCGGGGGAGCAGCTTGCGTTTGGGGTAGCTTTTGGAGGGGCGTTCGAGTTCATGCTCTTCGGCCGCAAGGACTTCAGTCCATCTGTCGGCTAGCAGATCTTGATCAGCTCTAAGCTGTTGCTGCTTTTTCTTGAGGCTACTTGCCGCGGCCTTAAGCCTGCGTTTGAAACGCTCTTGTTCGACGGGATCCTCAGGCACGACGAATTCATCGTTGTCGAGGCTTGCCTCGTCTCTGGAGGGAGGCATGTAATTATCGTCCTCTACCTCTTCACCTGCCGCTCTCTTGTGAGGGCTAGCTTCTCCGTCCTCCTGTGCTGAATCTTGCTGGAGGTGGTTGTCTTCGGCACTGTCTGGGGTGTTATTATCTCAGGTGTCGGAATCTCCATTCTTGCTATGGAGGGATTTAGAGCGGCGCCGTTGACGCCGGCGCTTAGGCTGTTTCCTAGAGGGGTCTTCCTCCGCTGTTCCATCGCCATTCCCATCCTTTGGGATGTCCACCATGTAGCTTTCTCCACTAAGGCGCTCCAGCTCAACTGGGGCGCAATCGCAGTGATTCTCCCAGCGCTACCTTAGCCGATATAACGGAACGTAAGGTACCAAAACATGGGAGCCGAGCAAACCCAACTATTGACCCAAGACATGATTCGGAGCCGACGCATATAATGTAATAAGTTCAGGGTGACGCACTTGTGAAAGTGTTCGGACTTATCACACCATAATGTGGGGAACTTAAGCCCCTGGTGTATTTAGCCGTACCAAAGTGTACGGATGCAACATGTCATAAGTGAACATATGTATAAGAAAGGAATGCAATTATAAGCAAAAAAGCGATGCATTGTTTATTCAAGAAATACTGCCATGAATGCAGAACGATACAAATAGTGCGGTAAGCAAGGGATGGGACTATTAAACATGTCCCCCTCCAGGGGTAGGCTGCGGAATGGTGTATAAAACAGATTTAATGCTCGTAATGGAGACCACCTGGATACTCATCGTAGCCTTTCTCCTTCCCTGGCTGTTGCATCGTGAGTTTGGCAGGTCTACTGCCGGACAGGGCGTCTGTTAAACGGAGTCCTGTGGTAAGAAAAAAAGGAAATAAAAAAAAAGGAATGACACACTTGGAAGCCCCTGGTGTGGTTAAGCCGCATTCTGGGCCTGTCGTGGTCGTGCCCCTCCCCCTATGCCCATGGTATCTCCAGAGCGTAATGATGTACGCGAAGGACTGGTCTTGCAATTTTGCAAGGGCTGGGGTTGGGGCCGCATTGCTACGCGTGCTCGGAACGTGCCGGGTGGTCTTGTTGTAGGTTACTCCGGGCGCGTTTAGCCGTGTCCGGTCGCTTAACGGCCGGACTCGAGAATTGCCTGAAGAGGCTGCACTGTACTTCTGCGGCGAGAGCCGCTGTATGTTCCTCTGTTCGGAGAGAGCGTTCAGTGTTTCCGTTGAGCGTGATGACTCCTTGAGGGCCTGGAATCTTTAGCTTGAGGTATGCGTAGTGCGGCACCGTGTTGAACTTTGCAAACGCGGTCCGTCCGAGCAGAGCATGATAGCCGCTACGAAACGGAAATATGTCGAAGATTAACTCCTCGCTTCGGAAGTTATCCGGGGATCCGAAGACCACTTCCAGTGTAACTGAGCCTGTACAGTTGGCCTCTACACCTGGTATGACACCTTTGAAGGTCGTCTTTGTGGGTTTGATTCTTGAGGGGTCTATGCCCATCTTGCGCACTGTATCCTGATAAAGCAGGTTCAGGCTGCTGCCGCTGTCCATCAGGACTCTGGTGAGGTGAAATCCATCGACGATTGGGTCTAAAACCAGTGCGGCGAATCCGCCGTGGCGTATGCTGGTGGGGTGGTCCCTTCGATCAAAAGTGATCGAGCATGAGGACCATGGGTTGAACTTCGGGGCGATTGGCTCCATCACGTATACGTCCCTGAGTGCACGCTTCCGCTCCCACTTGGGTATGTGGATTGCGTATATCATGTTCACCGTCCGCACTTGTGCGGGGAAACCCTTCTGTTCTCTATTGTTCGGCGGTCGGGTCTCTTCCTCGTCATCGCTATGCAGCCCCTTGTCACTGTTTTCGGCAATTAGCTTGCCTTCCTGCTTGAATATCCAACAGTCCCTGTTGGTGTGATTAGCTGGCTTTTCGGGGGTGTCGTGTATCTGGCACGAGCGATCGAGTATTCGGTCCAAATTGGACGGACCCGGATTACTTCTTTTGAATGGCTTTTTCCGCTGACCGGGTTTGGAGCCTCTGAATCTGGCATTGACTACCGTTTCCTCAGTATTGTCGCCGTTAATGCGGCATTTGTGCTTGTTGCGACGCGACCTGCCGTTGCGGTCCTTGGTATCCGGACTGCCAGAATTTTTGCTGAGGTTGTTGCTGCGGGCTAGCCAGCTGTCCTCTCCCGCGCAGAACCGGGTCATGAGTGATGTGAGGGCTGCCATGGATTTCGGCTTTTCCTGTCCCAGGTGCCGGGCAAGCCACTCGTCGCGGATGTTATGTTTGAAGGCCGTGAGGGCCTCAGCATCCGGACAGTCGACGATTTGATTTTTCTTAGTTAAGAACCGTGTCCAGAATTGTCTGGCCGATTCGTCTGGCTACTGAATTATATGGCTTAGGTTGTCAGCGTCTGGTGGTCGCACATACGTGCCTTGGAAGTTATCAAGGAATGCGGCTTCCAGGTCCTCCCAACACCCAATTGATTTTGCTGGCAAGCTGTTAAGCCAATGCCGAGCTGGTCCTTTAAGCTTGAGTGGGAGGTATTTGATGGCGTGAAGATCATCACCGCGGGCCATGTGGATGTGAAGGAGAGAGTCTTCGATCCAAACCGCGGGGTCTGTTGTGCCATCATAGGATTCAATATTCACGGGTTTAAACCCTTTGGGGATTTGATGATCCATTACTTCATCCGTGAAGCATAGTGGGTGTGCGGCGCCTCTGTATTGGGCTATATCACGACGTAGCTCAAACGAGCTTTGTCTACTGTGTTCGGCCCGGCCGGACCTGCCGTGTCCGGCGTGACGGTTGTCGTCGCGTATCATGGGGCGCCCACGTGATCCGTAGATCGATCTTGATTGTCTTGCCTTATCCTCCAATATATCTCGCAAGTCCGGGGTGTTCCCCTGTGGCTTTGTGCTTTTCGAGCGATGCCGGGGTACGGTTCTAGTGGAGGGCCTAGAGGCCTCTCTGTCGCGGCCACGAGGTAGTCGGGCAGCCGTATTGTGCGCTGGTGATGCAGGTTTATATGCCTCCTCCTCTAATCGGGGGAGCAGCTTGCGTTTGGGGTAGCTTTTGGAGGGGCGTTCGAGTTCATGCTCTTCGGCCGCAAGGACTTCAGTCCATCTGTCGGCTAGCAGATCTTGATCAGCTCTAAGCTGTTGCTGCTTTTTCTTGAGGCTACTTGCCGCGGCCTTAAGCCTGCGTTTGAAACGCTCTTGTTCGACGGGATCCTCAGGCACGACGAATTCGTCGTTGTCGAGGCTTGCCTCGTCTCTGGAGGGAGGCATGTAATTATCGTCCTCTACCTCTTCGCCTGCCGCTCTCTTGTGAGGGCTAGCTTCTCCGTCCTCCTGTGCTGAATCTTGCTGGAGGTGGTTGTCTTCGGCACTGTCTGGGGTGTTATTATCTCAGGTGTCGGAATCTCCATTCTTGCTATGGAGGGATTTAGAGCGGCGCCGTTGACGCCGGCGCTTAGGCTGTTTCCTAGAGGGGTCTTCCTCCGCTGTTCCATCGCCATTCCCATCCTTTGGGATGTCCACCATGTATATGTCATATGACGAGGTGGCTTTCCAGTGCCCAGTGGGCACTGGTTCTTGGTCGTCTCTGGCATCGTCGTCCATACCGTCGATGTCTTCGGAGTCGAAGTCCAGCATGTCGGTTAGATCGTCGACAGTGGCTACTAAGTGGGTGGTGGGTGGGATTTTAATTTCTTCGTCTTCCGCATCCCAACCGTCCTGACCGCACTCCGGCCAGGGCTCTCCTGATAACCAGAGATATTTTAGCGAATTCAGGATGTCGCCGAAAGGTGAGTGTTGAAAGATGTCCGCAGCGGTGAACTCCATGATCGGCGCCCAATCGGATTCGATTGGAGGGGGCGCGGGAGGTTCGGAGTCCGGCGAGGAGTCCGGCACCTCGGAGTCACGAGCTTCACAAGGGACAAGGTCAGTATTCGGCTCCATCGCCGTAGAGGTTGCAGCCCCCGAGGTGGTGTCTAGCCACCCGTCCTCGATCTGCGCAGCCAGCTCCGAATTAAGGGTCAGAGCGGACTCGTGTGCGGCCTCCAGGGCACTGTCCGGCAGTAGAGCTAAATCATGCCCATCGTGAGAACGCGGCGCGCTCGGCTGTGGCTCGAATCCATCGAAGATCAAGTCTCCGCGGATGTCAGCCGTAAAGTTCAGACTTCCAAATCTGACCTGATGGCCAGGGGCATAGCTTTCGATATGCTCCAGATGGCCAAGCGAATTGGCCCGCAGTGCAAAGCCACCAAATACGAAGATCTGTCCGGGGAGAAAAGTCTCACCCTGGACTGTGTCGTTGTTGTTGATGATCGAAGGAGCCATCGAGCCTATCGGTGACGACATAGAGGAACTCTCAATGAAAGCACCAATGTCGGTGTCAAAACCGGCGGATCTCGGGTAGGGGGTCCCGAACTGTGCGTCTAGGTGGATGGTAACAGGAGACAAGGGACACGATGTTTTTACCCAGGTTCGGGCCCTCTCGATGGAGGTAAAACCCTACTCCTGCTTGATTGATATTGATGATATGGGTAGTACAAGAGTGGATCTACCACGAGATCAAGGAGGCTAAACCCTAGAAGCTATCCTATGGTATGATTGTTGTTCTGTCCTACGGACTAAAACCCTCCGGTTTATATAGACACCGGAGAGGGCTAGGGTTACACAGAGTTGGTTACAATGGTAGGAGATCTACATATCCGTATCGCCAAGCTTGCCTTCCACGCCAAGGAAAGTCCCATCCGGACACGGGACGAAGTCTTCAATCTCGTATCTTCATAGTCTTGGAGTCCGGCCGATGATGATAGTTCGGCTATCCGGACACCCCCTAGTCCAGGACTCCCTCAGCTATTTTTGCTATAGTTAGTCCACCAATTTCCATTATCATGGTCAATTAAACTCCAAGGGTCAAGCTTATATAGAACCCTAAATAAACTCCGACAATTAGTCCAATCTCCTAGTTTATCGTCCACCGAGAAACATGGTATGATGATCGAGATCATCAGTCTAAATCCAATTTACTCCGAACCATGTAGACATACTCAGCATCTATATTCAACTAGAATCACCTACTTAAATCCAAATCTCTTGTCCAACGAGAATTCCTACATGTTCCCCCAAGTCATTTACGTAAAATCAACAGTCTCCTATCAATATCCCATGGCTAAGTTAAATCCAAATACTTCCAAGAATTCTAGCTTGCGAACACAATTATCATACTAAATCCAATTTACTCAGGGGTAATGAAAGCTATGCTAATCTATACTCATGATCCCACCAAGTTCATCTACCAACATGGTAGCCTTATAATCCACCAAAGAGTTTCAAATAATTCCTCATAGTCATTGATATAAACTCACCAAGTCATTTGTCCTCTGATCCCATATCCTTAAATTGGTCTTCCCTATGGCATCGTCAGTTTTGGTGCTGTCTTAGGATGATAATGTGCTCGTTCACTATGTCCACTAGTTCCATAATGAACCCAGTGATAAGCAAGGACAGAGGCTTAACAGGTTCTCTTGCAATTCTGTGGGTTAAGCACATGGTTAAGGATTCGAGCTGGGGTATCTTATGAAGTCTCGAAGGGTCTAGGAATGGGTTTCTAATCTTGAGGGGGCAACCATAACTCTAAGGGGCTGCATTTGGTCGAGGAGGTTATAGCAAAAGTCTTCAGTGCTGGTTGGTTGCCAAAGTAGAATCCTTGGTGTATCTTGTCTTGCTAGCCTTTAGTTGAGGAGAGAGATGAGAGGGAGAGGTAGCATAGAGGAGGGGAATGCCTAAAGGGGGTTCTATAGTGCTAGTGCAAACAAACAGGTGCAAAGAGGGCCAAACAAAAGAAACAAGGTGAGGAAGGTGATATAGTCGCATACTTGTCGCTTAGGGAAAAAGTGCGACCTATATCAAAACACAAACAGATAAAAACAAGCAACACACAATCATGGTTCTATTCGAACTATCATACGCACTCGACTGCGCATAGGGGGTACACGACTCATCCTACCCTAGGGGTTCTCGGACTCAGTAGTCGTGCCTTGTGCCTCATGCAGTCTTCTGAGTTTTCTTTAGGTGTTGCTACGTCTCTTGTAGTTGTTTGGTGAAACAATCCGGGTTGAGCCTAAAGATTATTCAACAACTTCTCGCCTGTTGAAGTGATGGGGTGAAGGTGGCTCCTTGTAACTGGCATTGACTTGGTCTTCTATTGTCTTCTTAATCACGACGATCCCTTTTTGTCTTCTAAGCCGTCGATGGTACCAGGTAGGTAATCGTTTATGCAATGACATTATCAAGGCGTAATAGAGGTCCACCATGTCTGTTACGTTGATGAAAACATCGACACCAAGAGCGAGGGATGAGGAGAACCATTTTCTTGCTCACTATGGTGAGGCGGACCAAATGGCTAGGTTCTCATCCATCGATGGTTGCCGATACAACAACGGTAGTGACAGAGTTACTCTATTAGCGATGTATATCATAATCTTGCATATTCTATGCCCTGATCATCGTAGGCTAAGGTTGCATCATCTTGGGGCAGTGTTAAGGGTGTCAGGTCCTCATTCCTCGAGGATGTATCTTCTGTTGGTATCGTGTTGTTGTGATGTCGCCAATCTTGTCTTCAGGAGATGTGGGTGAATGTCTGGCAAGGCATCTTCCTTCTAGATTATTCATGAGGATTAGAAGGAATCCCGTGGTCAGGGGCATAAGGATTCTAGAGACCATTAAATTTTGAAGGGGAAGAGGAAAGTATATCTTAGTTTTCGAAAAACTCAGAAGAGGAAGAGAAGTATAGATAGTTTTGAAAACTAGTAGTAGTTTTGGAAAAAGTTTTGGCAAAATGCAACAAACAATACTACAAGTTAAGTGGAGCTCAATATGCAACGAGTTGCATATTGACGAAACACCACATCAATTATTTAGTTCTCTCTCGGTTATGAACACAACAATATTAAGTGTTATTAAACATGGCAAGAGGTGAAGCATAAATAAACTAACTATTTAGGCAAGTTTAAATGAGGCCGGAACAACAAACAACAATTCCGGAAAATCCCCATGTTATTTAGCAATTTAATGCAACAACAATTTTAAGCATTTAAATGTTGTTATCATGATGTGGATGACATGCACAAGTTTTATGCAATTTTTATGAAAACGTTAACATGAGCATGATAAGGAGCATTTGTCGCCATGGCGGAATGAAAAGGGTGCCACGGCGGCGAAACAAAAATGGTGCCACGGCAACATATCCGAAAATGATGATACGGCAACATATCGGTTCCGATAGCTCACGGAGATATCGGTGCAAAAGGGAGCGTGCGGATGTGCGCAACATGCTAGAGATGGTGGGGTGCTCCCGACTACGGGGTTCCCACGGGTTAGTGGCATGGAAACGATTGACAATTCGGACACGGTGCAAACCGTGCATCTCATACATGCAAGGGCATCTCATCGCGGTCGTCTCGGGTTATACCTTCGAAGCGTGCGTTTTCAGAGCGGTTCGGGTTCGGCGAAGGAAGTAGTCGTTCACGGCCGTAGTGGAGGTAGACGTTCACGTGGCGACGTAGAGGAAGTAGTTGTACACGGCGACGGTAGTTGTACTCGTTTGGAGAGGAACTTGGGCGTAGTGGTATATGGCGATGGTAGTGGAAGTAGTGGTACACGGCAACAGTAGTTGTACACGTTCGAAGCAGAACTTGGGGTATCCATGTAGTAGGCGTTCCGGTCCTGTAGTCGTTCGAGCGTCCATGTGGTCTTGCCGGCGGCGTACTTGGCGCTTGCGGTCCAACTCCGAGGTCATAGCCGTGTAGTCGAACTTGACGAAAACAGGTCTCGCTGGGGACTTGGCGCATCCATCAGGAACTTGGTGGTACTTGGCAAATTTCACGCTCGGTGACCGTTGGGCTTGGCGTCAATAGCAAACAGGGGCGCGATGCTGGGACTTGGCGCGATGCAGGAGGCTGGCGCGGCGACGAGGAGGTAGTAGAGGCGCTGGTCGCGGAGGTCGGGGCGGTACTGCGGTGGCGCTGCTGCACCGGCTGACGGAGACGAAGTTTCTGCGACGGCGTGCGGGGTCGATGGAGAGGGGCTTGGCGCGGCGGGGACGAGCTCACTCCGGCGAGGTTGCAGAGGTCCAAGGCACAGCTCCCGTTGTCGTGGACGAGGCAAGGAGGAGTTGCTGCCGTTTGACCCGGCGCTCGCCAGGACGCCGCAGGCGGGACTTGGCGGCGGGGCCTCGGCAGTAGGGAGGCGCGGCCATGGCAGGGCCCGATAGATCCGGACGGGGCGGCGCTGGAGGGCGACGCGAGGCAGAGGAGGAGCGGTTGTCGGGGCTCATCATCCCTGCGTGTGGCGGCGCGAGGGATAGAGTGGAGGGAGGAAGAGACGAGGGGGACCGAGCGGGACTGCGAGCGTGAGAGGTGGGGATCGGGCGTTCGGCTCTCCCCTGGCAACGCGATCAGGATGAGGACGAGGGAGGTTGGCGGCACTGGAGGAAGGATCGAGAGATGGGGATCGATCGAGGGGGGCTAGGGTTAAGACTAGGGGGTCGGCTGGGCCTTGGGCCATGGAGGAGCTGGGCTGCGGATGGGCCTAGATGGCCTGCTGTGCTCTCTCTCACTCTAATGAAAAATAAAACAGAACAGAGAAAAGAAAGAAAAGAAAGAGAGGTTAGTGGAAAGATTTGCGCATGGGAATAATTTTCCCGGACTCGCAAAAATGCGCTTGACCCAAGAAAAATGGAGTGGGCAAGATTGCAAGAATTAAATTCAAAGTCATTTGAATTTAATTCAAATGGTTTGAACAAGGACTAGGATTTAGAAGTGTCCAAAAATGTTCGGATTTTTGGTGGAGCTCCGGAAAATGATGAAAGAAATTATTGGCAGAGTTGGAGACCAAGAATTGAGATAACAAAGGCATTGGGATTTTGCAAGTGTGTTATGGTGAATTGCAAAAATGGAATATTTACTATAGCTCTCTAAATATCGAGAGGATATGTTTTAAAGAGAAATCACCATGTGAATATCCCTCGATTCAAATAGATCAACGATCTATGCAATTTATTTAGGTGAGTTTTTTTAAAATTAAATGACATGATGGCATGATGCAATGCAAATGATGCAACAAAGAAAACAAATCACATGACGAAACTCGTAGTAGCTGGAAGTCTTCTGGAGCGTCGGTCTCGGGGCGTTACAACAAAGTTCGACGACCGCGTCAAGTACCTCTACCGCCGTCTACGGAAACAACAAGTACCCCAACGTCGCGTGTACCACTACCGTCGACATGAACATCTACGAAAACGTGTACAACTACAGTCGCCACGTGAACAACTACTTCCACTACATCGCGAGAACGTCTACTTCCACTACGAACTCGTCCCGTCCCGATTGCATGCCTCGAAGGTATAACCCCGAGACGCCGTCCGTGGAACGAATGCATGCTTGGTTGTATGAAATGCCCGTGTTTGCACCATGTCCGAGTTGTTTTTTGCACGTTCCTCGTTTGCCATGCCTTCGACCCGTGGGAACCCGGTAGTCGAGAGCACCCCACCATCTCTTGCGTGTTCTACACATCCGCACACTTCTTTTAGCACCGGTATCTTCATGAGCTATCGGAACCGATATGTTGCCGTGGCACCATTTTCGTTATCGTTGCCGTGGCACCCCTTTTGTTCTGCCATGATGACCAAATGCTTCATAACATGCTCATGTCAACATTTTCATAAAAATTGCATAAAACTTGTATATGTCATCCACATCATGATAACAACATTTAAAATGTTTAAACTTGTTGTTGCATTAAATTGCTAAATGCATATGGGGATTTACCGGATTTGTTTTTTTTATATCCGTCTCCATTTAAATTGTTTAGATGGTATAGTTTTTGTTATGCTTCACCACTTGCCATGTTAACCAATATTTAATATTGTTGGGTACATAACCAAGAGAGAACTAAATAATTGATGTGGTGTTTCGTCAATATGCAACTCGTTGCATATTGGGCTCCATTTAACTTGTAGTTTTGTTTGTGCATTTTTCCATGCCATGCTATTTAAACCGGGCATGCATCATACTTGTTTGCGCATCATGCCATGATTATGTGTTGGTTATTTACTAGGTTGTTTGCTCTTTTTCGGTGTTGCATCTTCGGGTTGTTTTCGATTAACGTCGCGTTTGTGAGGATCCGTTCATCTACGTGCGTTTGTCTTCTTCTTGGACTTGTTCTTCTTCCTTGCGGGATCTCAGGCAAGGTGATCATACCCTCGAAATCACTACTATCTTTGCTATGCTAGTTTGCTCGCTCTTTTGCTATGCCAATGCTACGATGCCTACCATTTGCTTGTCAGCCTCCCAAATTGCCATGTCAAACCTCTAACCCACCATGTCCTAGCAAACCGTTGATTGGCTATGTTACCGCTTTGCTCAGCCCCTCTTATAGTGTTGTTAGTTGCAGGTGAAGATTGAAGTTTGTTCCTTGTTGGAACATGGAGATGTTGTTCCTTGTTGGAACATGTTTACTTGTTGGGATATCACAATATATCACAATATATCTTGTTGGTAAAGGGTGGAAGGCTCGGCCTTATGCCTGGTGTTTTGTTCCACTCTTGCCGCCCTAGTTTCCGTCATATCGGTGTTATGTTCCCGGATTTTGCGTTCCTTACGCGGTTGGGCTATAATGGGAACCCCTTGACAGTTCGCCTTAAGTAAAGCTCCTCTAGCAATGCCCAACATTGGTTTTACCATTTGCACTAACAACCTACCACCTTCCCTTGGGTTCTGCAGACTCAAGGGTCATCTTTATTCTAACCCCCCCCCCCCCCGGGCCAGTGCTCCTCTGAGTGTTGGTCCGAACTGAGCTGCCTGCGGGGCCACCTCGGGGAAAATCGAAGTCTGGTTTTACTCATAGCTAGTCTCATCTGAGTGTGCCCTGAGAAAGAGATATGTGCAGCTCCTGTCGGGATTTGTCGGCACATTCGGGCGGTGTTGCTGGTTTAGTTTAACCCTGTCGAAATGTCTTAATGTACCGGGATACCGAGTCTGATCGGAGTGTCTCGGGTGGAGGTCTATTCCTTCGTTGACCGTGAGAGCTTGTCATGTGCTAAGTTGGGACACCCCTGCAGGGTTATAAACTTTCGAGAGCCGTGCCCACGGTTATGTGGCATATGGGAATTTGTTAATGTCCGGTTGTAGATAACTTGACACCAGATCCGAATTAAAATACATCAACCGCGTGTGTAACCGTGATGGTCTCTTTCCGGCGGAGTCCGGGAAGTGAACACGGTGTTGGAGTTATGTTTGACGTAGGTTTCTATAGGATCACTTCTTGATCATACTTTTATCGACCGTGCTTTGCCTTCTCTTCTCGCTCTCATTTGCGTATGTTAGCCACCATATATGCTAGTCGCTTGCTGCAGCTCCACCTCATGCCTTTACCTTACCCATAAGCTTAAATAGTCTTGATCGCGAGGGTGCGAGATTGCTGAGTCCCCGTGGCTCACAGATACTTCCAAAACCAGTTTGCAGGTGCCTATGTTACCGAGCAGGTGACGCAACCAAGCTCAAGGAGGAGCTCGATGAAGATCTTGCCCTTTGTGTTGTTTCGTTCTAGTTGATCAGTAGTGGAGCCCAGTTGGGGTAGATCGGGGACCTTTGTCGCATTTGGGGTTCTTCTTTTATTTTGGTTCCGTAGTCGGACCTTGATTGTATCTGGATGATGTAATGCTTTATTCATGTAATTGTGTGAAGTGGCGATTGTAAGCCAACTATGTATCTCTTTCCCTTATGTATTACATGGGTTGTGTGAAGATTACCTCACTTGCGACATTGATTTCAATGCGGTTATGCCTCGAAGTCGTGCTTCGGCACGTGGGAGATATAGCCGCATCGAGGGCGTTACAAGTTGGTAATCAGAGCCTTCCCCGACCTTAGGAGCCCCACTGCTTAATCGTTTTTAGCGGCCGAGTTGTGTCTAGAAAAATGTTTTGAGTCATTTAGGATTATATATATCGGAGAGTTAGGAATTATTTTTACTCCCCAGTCTCTTCATCGCTCTGGTAAGGCATCATGACGTAGAGTTTTGACTCTTCTCTTCTCAAATTTCACTCAATTTTTTTTAGGATCACGCGGGTATCTTGGAATCGTTCCGATGGTTTTATGATGAGAACATTGTCTTGGTGCCTCCTGTCAGGGGTTTAGTGGAAGTGTCCCGGGGAGTTGAGCTCTGAGGTGTTGTCGCCATAATTTTATCGTTGCAGTTCTGGAATACCTGAGTTTAGTACGCCGACATCGAAAATCTCTTTTATGCAGTTCGTTGGTGAGATAACCTCGACGCCACCCAGTACTGGGGCGGGAGTTCGGGAGTATCGCCATAACTTGTATAACGGATGCTTTTGGAAGGTTGAGGTAGACGATTTCCGAAGGTTTCTTGGTTATGTGTTGAAGGATGGATACAGCTGGATGTAGGATTTGCTAGTTTTGGGTGAGATATTATGCTTCCCCTGTATCCCCAACACCTGATTGCATAACCGGAAAATTTCGGGAGTTTCATAGGTGGGAATTCAAGTAGCTCTTAGGATATCTTTCCGACGGCTGTATGATATGAAATTGGGGTTCGACTTCTAGTGGTCCGCCTATTCACGGTTGGTTTTACAGTGGTCTCGTTGTGTCTTAAAGAGTCCTTGGCTATGCCGAATCGGGGACGCTTCGTATGTCATGTGCACTGCCTTGTACATGATGGTGCTGTATGATCGAGCCCGTGTAGGCCCCACCACGAAAACTTCAGACGAAATCTCTATCATATGTTTGTTCCGGCTTATTCTGCAAGCCAGTCCTTTGTTTTTGTTTTGAGTTGTGGTATTCGAGTTGCTTCAATGTCAAGTGTTGATTCCATACCTTTCCTAAATGGTATTCTCATATTGCGATGTGAATAGCAATCCTTCTCGACAATCGAGATTGTCATGTCAATCCTTTTCAACCGGCGTGTTTCTCTTCAAGTGGATCCGATCAGTTCAACATCAGCAAGACCAATTATCATTTCTTCTCAACGGTGTTTGTTTCATCCGTCTCCAAGTTGCCTTTGTTTTTTCCCGCCCACCCACCCTTTTTCCTCAAGGACTAAGATTTCTTTACCAAGTATCCTTTTATTTTTGTGAAGTTTCTCCATTCTTTTCCGTCAATGTTCTTACCCGGTGGTTCTCAAGAAGATGTTCTACTAGTTTGTCATTCCTCATTCCTTTCTCTTCTCCGGTGGATTCAAGTCAAGTTTTGTTGATCATACCTTTTTCCTCATTTCAATGTCTTCTCATACTGGTGCACCTCATTATCATTCTTCTTCTCGCTATTTGTTATTCCGGAGTGCTCAAGATATCTCGAAGATTCATGTTTTCCACTCTCCATTCGTTCAAGCTCTTTCGAGATTGGTATCTCATTCAAGTCACTTAATTCAACCGGTGCAACATCTCTTTTAAATCTTTTCAACGGTGTTCTTTTGAGTGGGCCCTAACCCACAGGTCTTTTCCCAGGATCTTACCTAACTCTTCTATTTTCCCAGAGCTATCCTAAATTCTTCTCCAAGTTTGACGTAAGAATGAGTTATCATCAGTCAAATGCTTTTCTCCAAGATCTTTCAAATTCTTTTCATAGTTGGCTCAACCTCTTCGCTTTTGATTCTTCCAGTGTGCCTCAATAATTCTTGGTGGTGTTTCTGGTTGTCATTCTCATCATTTGAAGACCGAAGAAGAGTTTCTCTTTAATCTTGCTCTATTCTCTTCAAGATTCATGGTGCTAGCTTGTTGCCATCCTCTCATAATTGTTTTCGATTGTGAGAATCTTTTTCACCCATCCGGAGCATTTTAGGAGTCTTTTCAGTTTCATTCTTTGAAGCCCATCATCTCAGTATTATTCATTCAAGCTTTCAGCTCTCGTTCTCCAAATCATACCGGTCCATCATTCAAGTATTCTCTAATCAGCTTGTGATCTATTCGTTCATTTGTATCTAAATACCCTCAAGTATCTTCACTCATTTTGCAATTCTTCCCGGTGATTTGTACATTTGCTATGTTCAATTTCAATTCTTACGGTGGTTCGTTCAAGAGTTCTCTTTCTTTGTTATCATATCAATTCATTCGTTCTTCCCAAATCCTACCGGCGGATCGTTGAAGACCTTCCCAAGTTGAGCAATATCTCTTTTCAATCCTTTTTCAACGAGAATAAGTAGTATGCCTAATCCGTTGCTTGTCATCAATCTAAATCGGTGAAGGATACGCATAACATAATTCTTGTTCTTGTTTCATCCAAGTGATTGATTCATTCTTCCGGAGTTCGTAATGGTATCAAGTTCTCAGTTCTAAGTTGTTCATCTCTTCTTTCCGCAGTTTGTTCATCATATCACATTCTCGGTCCGAGATGCTTCATCTTTTCTTTCCGGAGTTCAAAGGTTTCTCGGTTATATCATTTCAAAGCTTCATCTTATCACTGCAAGGCTTCACCTTGTGTTTTCAATTTCTCTTTCTTTTCATTCCTTTTGTTTACCGGAGTTCTTCAGGGAGGTTCTACATGATGGTTCATCAAGGATTTAATTCCCTTCTCAAAGTTTTCATCGAGATTCTTTCCTAAGGAGCTCAAGCTTTCTTCATATGGTAATCCGGAGTGCAATCCTTTCTACCATATTTTGGAGGTGGTATTATGTCATTCTTGATAATTTGAGTTCATGTTCCATGATTCACATGTTGTCAAGATTGAGGTATTTTAAATCCATCAATCTCCTTGTTGGAGTTATCTTGTGTCATATTTCACCTAAAGCCTTCCCTAAGGAATGTAGCTATTTGTGGTGCTTATCATTGATCCAATTTTTTCCTTCTCATCTCGGTGAAGAAGTTTTTCATCTCTTTGGTGCTCTCAATCAAATCAATGGTTTCCATTAGTGGCCGGTTGTCACCTCATAGTCTTGAGATGTTTTCCATAAGCCCGCTACAAGCTTATTTGTTTCGTTGTTGGTTTTCCAACAACTCCGTTATAACCTTCTTGGAAGGGTGCTTGGCATTTTCTTCTCCATTCTGTTATTCCAATGATCTATCTTCTATTATTTCTTTCGGAGGCATTGTGATGTTGCTCTCTTCACTCCTCTTCTCGAATTGAGGATCGAGTTCTTTTCATGCTTATCCATTTAAGCGGAGTGTCCTGTCTTTTTCTTTCAAGTTCTTTTTCATCTTATCAAGTCTTGCATCTCTTTTCAACCGGAGTGCTGTCCGATTTTGATCTTCCTTGTTCCTTGTTTATCTCGTTTCAACCAGAGTGATTTCAATTTCTTCTTGGCCATTGTACTCGTCATTCATAGCTTTGCAACCTTCAAGTCCTCATAATGTTCCTTGTTCCTCTTTTCTAACGGATTGTTTGCAATCTCGTTCATCTCTGTTGTACTCTTTCTTTTAAATTGCTCAACCTCTCAAGGTCCGTGGTTTCACTCATTGGTCGAAGAAGCAACTTAGTTTTACCTTTCTTTTTCTCTTCCGTTTTCCCTCCGGTGCCATTCTAGATCTCGGGACGAGATCCTCTCGTAGTGGTGGAGTGTTGTAACGCCCCGAGACCGATGTTCGAGAAGACTTCCATGTATTCCGGGTTTCGCCGTGTGTTTCATTTGTGCCTGCCCTTTTTATTTTTGCCGCGTCTTCTTGTTGTCGTTCGTGAAGAACTTGGCGCTGATCGCGACGAGCTCGTGGATCTGATGATGTGGTGGAGTCGCTGTCGAGGTAGATCCGGCGAGTCGGCGATCTTGGCCTTCGGGGCGGAGAGTGCACGGTGGTTGCACTCCCACCGGTTTTGTCGCCATCGGCTCGCGCCTGGCAGTCTTGCCGCGGCTGTGATGTACTCGGCTGCCGTGGAGTGTCGCACGTTGGCAAAGCCGATGAGACTATGAATGGTGGCCCTTCATTCGTCGATCTTGTCTGCCGTTGGAGGGTAATCCAAGAGCAGTTGGGCTCGCGCCAAAGCTTCTGCTGGAGTGGTGGGTGGCAGTGGCGAACGGTGCAAGGAGCGGGATATGCTCGAACTTCCAACTGGGTTGGAAGGAGCAGTATCCCGTCCAGGCGACCGTGTCTTGCTCGTGCCAGTATGTTGGCGTGCATGCTGGTCTTGAGCACCCCGAGATCCACCAGCTCGATCTTGGTCCAACGAACATATGGTACCGCGAGTACCATGACGCTGCCGGTCCCGCGCCTCCTGAGATGGGTGCGGTGCATGTACGGACGCCGAGGTCTGCGCAGCCTTGTCCTTGGACCTGGCAGCACCGTGAGCTCCCTCGTCGACGCCCGTTCTTCCGCCGGCGTCTACCCCACCACCCGTCTGCTCCGGTGGTGGTGGGATCGATGTGGACGGAACAGCCGCCTCTGAAGCCTTCTTCTTCGGTGGCATGTCGATGAAAAAGATGAAGATCTAGCTCATGTGAACGCCGGATCAGGTTCACACAACCTCAACGCCCCCTACCTGGCGCGCCAAAGATGCCGGGGAAATGGATCCATGAACACCTGTGGGACCAGCGGACCGGGCCCCTTTCGGTTCGGCGGGGGGCGGAGGCCGCGCGAAGAGCGGATCGAGGCGAAGCACACGAGCGATTTACCCAGCTTCGGAGCACTCCAGAGAGATAATACTCCTACTGCTGCATGTCTGAGTGTATTGAGTTCTTGCTCGGGAGCGCTGAGTGCTACAGTACACACTAACTGCTAACGAGACCGAGCGTGAGTGTTTTCTGCCTTCGAACCCCCCTCTACGCATGGGCCTCCTTTTATATGCTCAAGGGGTCACCGACAGGTGGCAAGGCAGACAAGGGTAAAAATGGAAAGATGTTGCGGTTGGTACAACTACCTGTACAGTGTATCATACCTAACCCTGACGGCAGGGGACAAAGGCATTAAATGCCCGTCCGCGTCGCCCAAACAGTGCAGAAAAGGGACCGTCAGGGACGCCACCACTCGCCACGATGGGAATCTTGTCAGCGCCGCTTGCCACCGTGCACCGCTGGCTGCACAGCCCCTTGCCACGCGCGCCTGGAAAGGTCCCAGGGCGACACATTGGTGGATGTGCTAGAGCGCGGGTACAGAGTGGTAGGTTGTCGCGGCAAGCGCCTTGCCGTGGTCGTTGTCTTGTCGCGTCCAGAGGCTTGTCGCTCACCGGGCCTCGCCGGGATGCGTGGCGCGTCACGGCAAGATCCTTGAGATTCCTTGGTTTGCTGGGGCCTTGTCTTCTTTGGCTGGGGTTCTTGAATGGCTCCAAAGGAACCACGGAGGACCTTGTCGGTCACCCGGCAAGCCTTGCCGCGGGGTGCTGCGACTGCCCGTGCACAAGTTCGGGATACTAGGGTACCCCTACTCTAGTACACCGACACCTTAGCCTCAGGCTAGGCGGAGCCAGCCCGGAGTTTGGTCTCCCCCCTCTCGCTGCCCTCCACCACCGTCATCAGACACATGGCGGCGAGATTCTTCTCTGACATATTGGGGGCATCCAGGGCCGGTGCATACCAAGCCGGCAACACATCAGCCTTGGCTTTACGGGGCGCCATCACTCACCGGAAGGGAAGGACTGGAGCAGATCTGGAGATTGTGGAAGCAAGGAACAAGGAATGGGATCTGGAGCGAGGCAAAGGAGAGCAATGAAGGCAAGCCTTGCCCGCGCCAGCCTGTTGTCAGTCGGGCAGTTGCCGAGGCAGTGTGGGGAAGCGGAGACGCCCATGTCCAATCAGTCGCCACTCATCGACCAAGGCCGCAGGCTGTTGGGGCCCGCGACATGCTGTGCTTGCCCTTTGGCTTCGCTACTAAGCCAAGTCCAAGCGCGCCTTGGGCACGTGGGCTACTGTCCGCGTTCTGGGAACGGGGGTCGCTAGACTTGCCTGCCAGCGGCCTGCAGCCTGCGGCGTGGCTCAACCAGAGGCCCAGTATGGCCCGTCATCATCAACCAACGCTCAAGACCCTCGCGAGGGGCCAAGCCTCGCGGGGCGGATGACGTAAGGCCTCCCTAGGGGCGGGCTCCCTAGGCAGGCTCACGAGAAGGCGGAGAGATCAAGGCAAGAGGTACCTCGCGAGGTCCTCGTGACGCAAGCTTGATGATCAAGAGAAGGCGGGCGCCAGCCCGCGCAGTGTCCTCGTTTCCTCTTTGGCGCAAAGGGGGCAAGCATAGTCGCGGAGTATCGAGGCATTGGGCAAAGGTTTCCATATTGGTGCAACAAGACCAAGACCACGGAGGTCACCATGGAGCCCAAGATGGCGTCATCCCCAGTGCCTTTGGCAGGCGAAGACCACTTTTAGTCAGGATAGCTTGTACTAGCTGTCCCCTTTCAAAATGGCCGTTGTTGGATCCCTTCCCGCTCAATATTTGGGAAGAGGACCAGGGCCTCTATAAATAGAGTTAGCCACCACAGTAGGAAGGCATCTCATCTAGAGACAGATCCGAACCCGGTTCATCTACACACCACTACCACCAGAACACCTCTCCTCGCGAGGTTGTTCTTCCCCTGAACTGTTCATCATCAGCCCAAGAGGCAATACACCACCACACATAGGAGTAGGGTATTACACCAGAACGGTGGCCTGAACCTATATAAATCTTGTGTCTCTTGTGTTGTTCATCGATCTAGATTAGGATCACGGCGAGACTAAGGGTGTGTTTCGGTAGTGAGAGATCTTCGTGCGCACCCCAGAGTTCGAACCTTAAGGGTTTTGCCGGAACCCGATATCCGACAAGTATGAATAGTCTTACGACCCCTTTAAGCCTGGGTGGTGAACCGTAGGATGATCACACGGGTACTCCAGGATATCCTAGGACAACACTGGATTCTCTAGGTGACCTGACAACCACTGGGTACTCCAGGGTGCCTCAACCAATCCACCCACATGTGTATTTAAGTAGCCACCTTAAGTTAACCATTAATTAAGAATACTCACATCTGTCATGGATACACTCACCCAATCCACGTCTACGAGCATAGCATAGCAATACAAGCATAACGTAGAAGTAACTCCCAAAGTGTTTGGTAAATAAAGGGCAATAGGTTCTACCTCATCATCTACTTCCCAAATGCACATGTTATTCCGATCCTAACCATGCAATGTTTGAGGATTCAGACTAATGCATAAAAACGGGGTAATAAAGGGATATGATCAAAGTGTTACTTGCCTTGCTAATGATCCGCAAAACCTAGAGACTCGTAGTAGCACGCTTCACACTCCGGGTATTCTATCGCAAACAAACAATAACATACATAAGCACTCAAACAAGAAGCACGGGTAAAACTCAAATAAGAAGATCTAACTAGAAAATTCAACTGAAGAACTCCGGTTTGCAAAAAGAATCAAATCAAACGGAGCAACGAAACTCAAACTACGAAAGATTTAAGATTCATTTACTAATCTGGACTAAAGTCAAATTTTACAGTAGCAAAATCATGTTAAAGTTGGTTAAACATAAAGAGGGCTTTGAGACGAAGATCTAGGCACTTGTTTCATCTGATTTTGATAAACGAGCGAACAGATAAACTAGAACGAAGATCAGGGCAGAAATCACGATTCATAATAATCGTGGAATAACCCTGGAAAAAAATAAAACGAGACGAACAGGCTAACGAACCGACGTTCGCTGTCTGCGACTAACTGACGAACAACGTTTATTAAAACGAACATACGGACGAACGTCCGCTAAATAACTAAACCGAAAAAACCAAACCGATCTAATTTAAAAAGAAAACTAGATCTAGGGTTTAAAAAACCAAACGGTTTTAAAAAAAAATGAACGACGGCAGCTTGGGGTCCAAGGGGGGCCCAAGCTCGGCTTATAAAGGGGGGAGGAGGCGGCTTGGGTGAGGGGGCACGGCAGCGGCGGCGTGTCGGGCTCGGAC
The DNA here is from genome assembly GCF_018294505.1 of Triticum aestivum. NCBI lineage: Eukaryota > Viridiplantae > Streptophyta > Magnoliopsida > Poales > Poaceae > Triticum > Triticum aestivum. The sequence continues at coordinate 222,453,814 of NC_057801.1, read as the reverse complement.
TCGACCAACGATGTCGGTGACGGTGCTGGCTTGGGCTGGTCGGCTCGGCTGGGATTCGGCCCAATCGGGCGGGAACCTTTTTTTTTAATTATTTCCGCCGAACAGAAAAAAAATACTAGAAAATATAAAAAAATTCTAAAAATTCCAAAACAAATTTGCACCGTCTAAATGAAATATTTCGAACAAAGTGAACATTTTTTGGCCTAAAATGCAAATTTTGGAAACGTGCAATTTTTCTAATTCAAATAAAATCCAAATAAAATAATTAATTGATTTTAACATTTTTCCTCCAGTATTTCTTTTATTTTGGAGAAGTCCTCTTCTTCAATTTGAGAAACTCAAATATGAAAATAATGAAATCCCCAACTCTCTCCGTGGGTCCTTGAGTTGTTTAGAATTTCTAGGATCAACCAAAAATGCAATAAAATATGAGATGAAATGATGACCTATGTATAACATTCCAAATTGCAAATTTGGGATGTTACAAACCTACCCCCCTTAAGACGAATCTCGCCCTCGAGATTCGGGTTGGCTAGAAAATAGGTGAGGGTGGTCTTTCAGTAGGTCTTCCTCTCGTTCCTAGGTGGCTTCATCCTCGGTATGGTGGCTCCACTGAACTTTGCAAAACTTGATAACCTTGCTGCGTGTGACTCGGCTGGAAACTCGAGAATCTTCACTGGTTTCTCCTCGTAAGTGAGATCGCTATCCAGCCGAATCGCTTCCAGTGGCACTGTATCTCTCAGAGGAATATCGACCATCTCTGCGTGGCACTTCTTCAACTGGGAAACGTGAAACACATCGTGAACTCCTGACAATCCTTCTGGCAATTCCAGCCTGTAAGCAACTTCTCCCATACGTTCCAAAACTTTGTACGGTCACACAAAACGTGGTGCTAACTTTCCCTTAACTCCAAAACGCTTAACTCCTCAAAGTGGGGACACACGAAGATATACTCTGTCTCCGACTTTGTAAACTGTCTCCTTGCGTTTCGCATCTGCATAACTCTTCTGCCTGGACTGGGCTACCTTGAGTCTGTCGCGAATCAATTTAACTTTCTATTCAGACTCCTTAATCAAATCTGGTCCAAACAACTGATAGTTTCCAACTTCATCCCATAGCAACGGTGTCCTGCACCTCCTTCCGTATAAGGCTTCGAAAGGGGCCATCTTCAAACTGGCTTGATAACAGTTGTTATAAGAGAACTCTGCATGTGGCAAATTGTCGTCCCAACTACATCCATAATCTAGCACACAAGCTCTCAACATGTCCACCAGAATCTGATTGACTCTCTCGGTCTGTCCATCTATCTGTGGATGAAAGGTTGTACTAAACTCTAGCCTGGTACCCAAAGTCTCATGCAACTGATTCCAGAACTTTGAGGTAAATTGTGTTCCTCTATCGGATAAAATGGACGTCGGAACTCCATGCAGACATATGATCCTAGTCATATATATCTTTGCCAACTTAGCACTCATATAAGTGGTCTTCACTGGGATGAAATGAGCTACTTTCTTCAATCTATCGACCACAACCCATATAGAGTCATAGCCTGAACGAGTCCTGGGCAATCCGGTGATAAAGTCCATGCCTAGCTTGTCCCACTTCCATTCGGGTATCGACAATGGCTCTAGCAATCCTGCTGGCTTCTGATGCTCTACCTTTACTCTCTGACATACATCACATACTGCTACATACTCCGCAATATCCTTCTTCATTGCTGTGCACCAGAAACTTTCCTTCAAATCCAGATACATCTTAGTGTTTCATGGGTGAATCAAATACGGCGAATCATGGGCCTCCTACAGTATCAACTTCCTGATCTCAGGGTCATTAGGCACATATACGTGATCCTCAAACCATAAGGTATCGTGCTCATCCTCACGAAATCCTTTGGCCTTTCCTTTGCTCATCCTTTCCTTTATCTCGGCAATCTCATTATCAGTCTTCTGTGCTTCTCTGATCTTATCCATCAAACTAGACTGAATTTTCAATGCTCCTACATAACCTCTCGGAACTATTTCAAAACATAGCTTGCGAAGGTCCTCTTCTAACTCCTTGGGTAATCTTCTGGTCATGAGCGTATTAACATAACTCTTACAGATCAACACATCGGCTACTACATTAGCCTTTTCGGGATGATAGTGCAACTTCATATCATAATCCTTAATGAGCTCCAACCATCTCCATTGCCTGAGATTCAACTCCTTCTACATGAAGATATATTTCAAACTCTTGTGATCCGTGTATACCTCACAGTGATTTCCCGATGAGAAAATGTCTCCATGTCTTCAACGCATGCTCTCCTGCTGCTAACTCCAAATCATGGGTAGCATAATTTTGCTCATGAGGTTTAAGCTGTCGCGAGGCATATGAAACAACTCTTCCCTCCTTCATAAGCACTGCTCCAAGTCCTCGACCTGAAGCGTTGCAATATACTTGATAATCCATGCATTGATTTGGAAGAATCAACACTGGGGCTGTAACCAAACGTTTCTTCAACTCCTGAAAACTGACCTCACACTCCTCAATCCATTTGACCTTCGTGTTCTTCTTCAACATCTCTGTCATGGGCTTTGCAATCTTGGAGAAATTCTCTATTAACCTCCGGTAATATCCTACAAGTCCAAGAAAACTCTGAATCTCTCCAACTGACATGGGTGCTACCCATTTAGTCACATAAGCAACCTTGGTGGGGTCTACTACTATTCCTTCTCCGGATATAACATGTCCAAGGAATCCAACTTCCTTCAACTAAAACTCACACTTGATGAAATTGGCATATAACTGGTGTTCCCTGAGCTTCTCAAGAACCAAACGCAAATGCTCCTTATGCTCCTCTTCATTCTTCGAGTAGACCAATATATCGTCAATGAACACTACGACAAACTTATCCAAAAACTCCATAAACACCTTGTTCATCATGTTCATGAAATATGCAGGTGCGTTAGTCAGACCAAATGACATAACGGTATACTCATATAACCCGTACCTTGTGGTAAAAGCTATCTTAGGTGTATCCCGCTCTCGAATCTTCAGCTGGTGGTATCCTGATCGCAGATCGATCTTGGAAAATACTTTAGCTCTTGCAATTGGTCAAACAAATCATTGATCATCGGTAGTGGGTACTTGTTCTTGATCGTCACTTCATTCAACGCACGATAATCAACAACCATCCTCAATGATCCATCCTTCTTCTCCACTAGAGGTACTAGGGATCCCCAAGGTGACGAACTTGGGCGAATATAATCTTTATCCAGTAACTCCTTAATCTGCTTCTTAATTTCCTCCAAAGCCTGTGTGGGCATCCAATACGGTATCTTAGATATTTGCCCTCTGCCTGGCAAAAGGTCAATCAAAAACTCAATATCTCTATCCAGTGGCATGCCTGGCAACTCCTCATCAGGAAAATCCTTCACCACTGGTACTTCCTCCTGTACAACTCCTGATAAGGAATTCACTTGAGTCCTCTTCGGCACATGCCGGGATACATACTTAATCCTTCTTCATTCTGGGGCGATGAGCATAATTGGCTCACTGGCGCAGTCTATGTTCCCTCGATACTTTGATAACCAATCCATGCCTAATATTACATCCAGTCCTTGCGACTCCAATATTATTAGGTCTGAGGGGAACACATAGTTACCAATCCTTAATGGTAACCGATCACACCATAGGCTGGCCATATACTCTGCTCCTGGCGAGGTTACTAACATGGGTGACCTAAGGGCTTGGGGTGGCAACTTATACTTATCCACAAATCCCCTTGATATGTATGAATGCGATGCACCAGTATCAAAAAGAACGATTGCAGTAAATCAATTAACCAAAAACTTACCTATAACTGCATCTGGCTGCTCTTCAACCTCCTCCACGCTAATGTGGTTCACTTGTCCCCTGTTGAAAGGGTTGGGCTTCTTCCTAGAGCTTCCATTGCCATTTCCATTCTTTGCTTCAGAACATTCCATGGCGTAATGTCCATTCTTCCCGCACATGAAACAAGTAATGTGACTTAGGTCCTTCTTAGCGGGCATTGCTGGGTTGGAACGGTTCTCGCCGTTGCTTCCTCCATTCCCATTCCCATTCTTGGGGCCACTATGGTTATGCGAACTTCCTCCATTGGAATTATGGCCTCCATGGTTATGGTGAATGTGTCCTCCCGAGTTTGGGGTAAAATGAGGCCTCTGCTGAGCTCCTGAATTGTACTTCCCTTGTCTATACTTCCTCTTGCGGCTGTCTATCTGTTGTTGCTTCCCTTCAATCATAAGAGCTCTATCTACCAACTCCTGGTAGTTGTTGAATGTTGCCACAATCAACTGCATGCTCAGATCATCATTTAGTTCTTCCAGAAACTTCTCCTGTTTTAGCAGTATCTGTAGCAACGTCATCCGGGGCATAACATGCTAACTTACTAAACTCATCCACATACTGGCCCACTGTGCGTCCTCCTTGGCGCAAATTGTGAAACTCGTGCTTCTTCATGTTCATAGATCCTACTGAAACATGGGCAGTGTGGAAAAGCCTGCTGAAACTAGTCCCATGTAACAATGTCAATGGGGTAAGTGGCTGTGAAATTCTCCCACCATGATGCTGCGGGTCCATCAAGTTGATGTGCGGCAAAACGCACTCTCTCCGCATCTGTGCATCCTGCAGTGGTCAACTCCCTTCCAATCTTGCGGAGCAAATCATCTGCAACAATCGGCTCGGTGCTACTAGAGAGCACCGGCAGATTCAGCCTTAGGAAACGGGCTAAGTGATCAACATGTGGTGGTGGTGGTGGGTTGTTGTTGTTGTTGTTCCCATGGTTCTGATTCTGTACTAGTAGCTGCATCAAGGTATTCTGCTACTGGATCAACTGAGTGAGCTCCGGTGGGAAGCCAAATCCATTGTCACGTCTCGGAGGCATCTGATGGGTTTAGAAAAGGTGAGAAAATAGAATAGAATGAGGTCTAGAGGGAAAACACTACCCATATGCACATGAGACAAACATAAAGATATCACTTCAATCAATTCACGCAAGGTCTTACAATCAGTCTAACTATCGGTACAAAAGTTCTTGGACTATACTATATACATGGGGGTATACTACTACTGATATGGTGGTCGGCTAGAAGTTTTAATCGGTAGAAGACTCCATGATATCCGCTCTAGCTTCATCAACATAGTCATCATCGCTATCGTCGGGGTCTGAATCGGTGTCGTCGACAATGATGTAGTCCTCTGAAGGAATGTCCTTGGAATCGTCATCATCTCCTCCTCGCGCAGGGTCTCCCATGAATACTCCTAGCTTCCTCGTCAGGTCGTCATTCTTCTCCACTAGTATTGTCATTTCCTCCCCATATCCATCGTGTGTAGACTTGAGTTCTACCTCCATCTCCGAAATCTTGGTCATTGCCTTCTTCAGATCTATCATGTATGCACACATCTGGTTCTCCTGGCGACGAATGTGTTGGTTTAACTCCTGGATGAAAGCTGCAATGGACCTGTCCCTCCTGGTGCTGATCATCTCCCATTGCTCATTGCGGTGCCCACATATCTGGTAGATAGTGTCCTTGAGATCCTTGTGGTAAACTTCTCCAATGCTTCCCATAGCGATGTGGGCTGCCATGCTCTTTCCTAGACTCCAGGTTGGTGCATCAAAGGAAAACTCTATGGGCTCAGTGACTAGCATGAACGTCCTTCTTGGAACTTGTACTTGAATCATCCAACGCTCCTCTTATGGTAAAGTGGCGATGTAGGTCTCGATGAAACTTGGTATTCAGATGTTTAGATACCTAGTAACTTCCTTCAAGTGTCGTCCAAAAGGTGTATCTTCATCCACTTGTGTAAACTTGTTCCTTGAGTCTGCCATCCTATAGAGTGGAAAAGGGAGAGGAGTCAGAAATGAGTAGAGCAGAGTGACCTATGGTTTTAGCTTAGTGGTCATGTCCTATAGTCAGTGTGTGCTCTAATACCATCTTGTAGCGACCAGACCTCAAACAGTCTAGTCTCTGTGCATCAGTGTCATCCCTGGATCGGTAATGCTGACACGCACAACACTTCAGGATTTATAACAGAGTTTCAATCACACACTTATTACATCGAACGTCTCAAAAGAGAACTTATTACAATAATATGGCTTAAGGCCATCTTAATAAGATAACAGCGGAAGGCTTGGAAGATAAAGTGAGTCCATCAACTCCAACGGTATAGCTGAGTGAACGACAACGACCTATGGCACCTTACTCATCGTCTGAAAAGTCTGCAACATTATATGTTGCAGCCCGAAACGGGTCAACACATGGAATATGCTGGCAAAGTAACACATAGAGTAATGAGCAGGTGAATGCTATCACTACATGCATATATGGCTGGTGGAAAGCTCTATGGTTACTATTTTGCATAAATTTTATTTAACTATCATGGTGGTTGTTAAACAATGAGAAGGTTCCTCCAACTCAATTCCAATTAAACAATATACTTAAACCCACCAAATTTACTCAGATTGATGAGATCAACATGATAATCCAAGAACCAGAAGCTCAAGAGGTCCATAGCCAGGGACACGGCTAACCATGATTAGTTTGTACACTCTACAGAGGTTTGCGCACTTTTCCCCACAAGACTCGATCTCCTCCGTTGAATTTCTCGCACTTCATGATGTTTGATAAATGGATGACCAAGACATAGTCTTTCAGAAGCATTAACTCTTTACTCTGGGTAGACAGTACCACCTACATCCTCTACATCTGCTAGTCTACCACTGAAAGAGGTCACACAACTTATTCAACTATGCCAGAGCCCATATTGGCTTGTGGTTGCACATGGGAGTTTCTAGCATGCATAGTCTTATGGTCCCTTTGAGTCTGGGTGGCGAACCGTAGAATGATCACACGAGTACTCCGGGATATCCTAGGACAACACTGGATTCTCCAGGTGCATTGACAACCACTGGGTACTCCAGGGTGCCTCAGCCAATCCACCCAGATGTGTATTTAAGTAGCCACCTTAAGTTAACCATTAATTAACAATACTCACACCTGTCATGGATACACTCATGCAATCCACGTCTACGAGCATAGCATAGCAATACAAGCATAACGTAGAAGTAAGTCCCAAAGTGTTTGATAAATAAAGGGAAATAGGTTCTACCTCATCATCTACTTCCCAAAACCACATGTTATTCCGATCCTAACCATGTAACGTTTGAGGATTGAGACTAATGCATAAAAACTGGGTAATAAAGGGATATGATCAAAGTGTTACTTGCCTTGCTGATGATCGGCAAAACCTAGAGACTCGTAGTAGCACGCTTCGCACTCCGGGTATACTATCGCAAACAAACAATAACATACATAAGCACTCAAACAAGAAGCACGGGTAAAACTCAAATAAGAAGATCTAACCAGAAAGTTCAACTGAAGAACTCCGGTTTGCAAAAAGAATCAAATCAAACAGAGCAAAGAAACTCAAACTACGAAAGAAACAAGATTCTTTTACTAATATAGACTAAAGTCAAATTTTACAGTAGCAAAATCTTGTTCGAGTTGGTGAAACAGAAAGAGGGCTTCGAGATGAAGATCTAGGCGCTTGTTTCATCTGATTTGGATAAACGAGCGAAAAGATAAACTAGAATGAAGATCAGGGCAGAAATCGCGATCAAAAATAATCGCGGAATAACCCTGGAAAAAATAAAACGAGATGAACAGGCTAACGAACGAACGTTCGGTGTCTGCGACTAACTGACGACAACGTCCGTTAAAACGAACGTACGAATGAACATCCGCTAAATAACTAAACCGAAAAAACTGAACCGATCTAATTTTAGAAAAAACTAGTTTTCGTGTTTCAAAAAAACCGAACGGTTTTAAAAAAACGAACGACGGCGGCGGTTACCTCCGGCGAGGCTCTGGCAGGCGGCGGGCTCCGGGGGTGGTGCGGGTCGGCGGCGAGGCAGGCGAGGCACCGGCGGGTCGGAGGGCAGCGGCGGCGGATTGGGGATTATGGGGGCCCCAAGCGCGGATTATAAGGGGTAAGAGGAAGCGGCTTGGGCGAGGGGCACGGCGGCGGCGGCGTGTCCGGCTCGGACTCGCCCGGCGATGTCAGTGGCGGCACTAGCTTGGGCCGGCCGGCTCGGCTGGGCTTCGGCCAAGTCGGACGGGAACCTTTTTTTAATTATTTTCGCCGAACAGAAAAAATCCTAGAAAATAGAAAAAAATTCTAAAAATGCCAGAACAAATTTTCACCGTCCAAATGAAATATTTAAAACAGAGTGAACATTTTTCTGGCCTAAAATGCAAATTTTGAAAACATGCAATTTTTCTAATTCAAATAAAATAGCAATAAAATCTAAATAAAATAAATAATTGATTTAACATTTTTCCTCCAGTATTTCTTTTATTTTAACATTGGAAATATTTGGAGAAAAAAATGATTAAAACCAAATGATCCTCTTCTTCAAAATTTGAGAAAACTCAAATATGAAAATAACGAAATCCCTAACTCTCTCCGTGGGTCCTTGAGTTGTTTAGAATTTGTAGGATCAACCAAAAATGCAATAAAATATGATATGAAATGATGACCTATGTATAACATTCCAAATTGGAGAGCTGGGATGTTACACGACACGTCAAGTCGAATATGTTCACGTTGACAAAACTCTTTCATAGCACCCTTGGACAGATTAGTGCGATTATCAGTTATGATGCGGTGGGGAAAGCCAAAGTGAAAAATCACCTTTTTAATGAATTGAACCGCCATTGCCGCGTCACACTTACTGACCGGGTCTGCTTTGACCCACTTTGTGAATTTGTCAACCGCCACCGAAAGGTGGGTCTTTTTATCCTTGGACCTTTTAAAAGGCCCAACCATATCGAGCCCCCAGACTGCAGACAGCCAAGTAATTGGAATCATCCCCAATTTTTGAGCCGGCACGTGAGCTCGCCATGAAAATTTCTGACAACCATCACATTTACTGACCAAATCCTCCGCATCAGCATGAGCCATCAGCCAGTAAAATCCATGACGAAAAGCTTTGGCCACAAGGGACTTTGAACCTGCATGATGACCACAATCTCCTTCATGAATCTCACAAAGCATCTCATGGCCCTCCTCAGGAGAGACGCAACGCTGAAATGCCCCAGTGATACTGCGATGGTGTAAATCGCCATTGGCAATTGTCAATGACTTAGACCGCTGGGTTATTTGTCTGGCAAAAGCTTCATCCTCAGGTAATTCACCCCGGGTTATATAAGCCAAATATGGTACTGTCCAATCTGGGATAGCGTGAAGAGCCGCCACCAATTTTGCCTCTGGGTCAGGATAGCCAGAACTTCCTCTGTAGGAAACTTGACAGAAGGGTTATGCAGAATATCCAAGAAAGTGTTAGGTGGCACCGGCTTATGCTGAGACCCCAACCGGCTTAAGGCATCAGCCACCTGATACGTCTCCAATGTATCTACTTTTCCAAACACTTTTGCCCTTGTTTTGGACTCTAACTTGCGTGATTTGAATGAAACTAACCCGGACTGATGCTGTTTTCAGCAGAACTGCCATGATGTTGTTTTATGTGTAGAAAAGAAAAGTTCTCGGAATGTCCTGAAAATCCACGGAGGCACTTTCTAGAATTAATAAGAATTTCTGGGCGAAAGAAATACACCAAGGGGCCAGGGCCTGTCCACGAGACAGGGGGGCGCTCCCCCTGTAGGGCGCGCCCCCCTATCTCGTGGGCCCCTGGACCTCCACCGACCTCAACTCCAACTCCATATATTCACGTTCGGGGAGATAAAAATCAGAGAGAAAATTTCATCGCGTTTTACGACACGGACCCGCCGCCAAGCCCTAATCTCTCTCGGGACGGCTGATCTGGAGTCCGTTTGGGGCTCCGGGGAGGGGGATTCGTCGCTGTCGTCATCATCAACCACCCTTAATCACCAATTTCATGATGCTCACCACCGTGCGTGAGTAATTCCATCGTAGGCTTACTGGACGGTGATGGGTTGGATGAGATTTACCATGTAATCAAGTTAGTTTTGTTAGGTTTTGATCCCTAGTATCCACTATGTTCTAAGATTGATGCTGCTATGACTTTGCTATGCTTAATGCTTGTCACTAGGGCCCAAGTGCCATGATTTCAGATCTGAAACTATTATGTTTTCATGAATATATGTGTGTTCTTGATCCTATCTTGCAAGTCTATAGTCACCTATTATGTGTTATGATCCAACAAACCCGAAGTGACAATAATCGGGATACTTCTTGGTGATGACCGTAGTTTGAGGAGTTCATGTATTCACTATGTGCTAATGCTTTGTTCCGGTTCTCTATTAAAAGGAGACCTTAAAATCCCTTAGTTTCCGCTAGGACCCCGCTGCCACGGGAGGGTAGGACAAAAGATGTCATGCAAGTTCTTTCCCATAAGAACGTATGACTATTTACGGAATACATGCCTACATTACATTGATGAACTGGAGCTAGTTCTGTTTCACCCTATGTTATAGCTATTACACGAGGAATCGCATCCGGAATAATTATCCATCACTGATCCATTGCCTACGAGCTTTTCACATATTGTTCTTCGCTTATTTACTTTTCCGTTGCTATTGTTACAACTACTACAAAAACCCAAAAACTATTATCTTTACTTTGGCAACCGTTACTTTTATTATCATACCACTTTTGCTACTAAATACTTTGCTGCAGATACTAAGTTATCCAGGTGTGGTTGAATTGACAACTCAACTGCTAACAGTCAAGAATATTCTATGGCTCCCCTTATGTCGAATCAATAAAATTGGGTAGAATACTTTACCCTTGAAAGCTAGCTGTTGCGATCCCCTACACTTGTGGGTTATCAAGACTAATTTCTGGCGCCGTTGCCGGGGAGCATAGCTCTATTGTCTGAGTCACTTGGGATTTATATCTGTTAATCACTATGAAGAACATTTAAGATGACAGAACCAAGATTTTTCCCTCAACTACGAGGGGAGGTAAGGAACTGCCATCTAGCTCTGCACTAGATTCTCCTTCCGTTATTACTAGGCTTGCGACACCTAAACCTGCTACTGCTATGAACTCTGATATGTCGCATGTTATTGATGATGCCACTTCTGCTATGCATGATGAAACTACTTCTATGCATGATACTACTTTGCCATTAGGTGAATTTCTTGATGAACAACTTGCTAGAGTTAGGGGGAATGAAATTATTGAAGATGCTATTATTGATGATAGTGATGATGAAGGTTCTCCCAATGATTATGTATTGCATGTTGTTCCTATGGGTTATGTTATGAATGAAGAAGCTGCTAGGGAAATATTTGCTTGCAATTATAGATATGATCTTAAAAAATTAGTACTAAATGGAAGCAGCAGTCTCTTAATGCTAGAATGAAACCTGACCCTAGTTTTGCTACATCACCTATCTGTGTTACTGATAAGGATTATGAATTCTCCGTTGATCCTGAGATTATTACTTTAGTTGAATCTGATCCTTTTTATGGCCTTGAATCTGAAACTGTTGTGGCACATCTTACCAATTTGAATGATATAGCTACCCTATTTACTCATGATGACAAGTCTCGTTATTATTATATCCTTAAGATATTTCCGTTCTCATTAAAGGGTGATGTTAAGACTTGGTATAATTCTCTTGTTCCTGGTTGTGTGCGTAGTCCCCAGGATATGATTTATTACTTCTCTGCTAAATATTTCCCTGCTCATAAGAAACAAGCTGCCTTGCGGGAAATATATAACTTTGTGCAAATCAAAGAAGAAAGTCTCCCACAAGCTTGGGGGAGGCTTCTCCAGTTACTTAATGCTCTGCCTGATCATCCTCTCAAGAAAAATGAAATACTTGATATCTTTTATAATGGACTAATTGATGCTTCCAAGGACTACTTGGATAGTTGTGCTGGTTGTGTTTTCGAGGAAAGAACAGTCGACGAAGCTGAAATACTATTGAATAATATGTTGACTAATGAAAATAATTGGACTCTTCCCGAGCCAATTCCTGAAGTAATTCCTGAACCAATTGAGCCAACTCCTGAGCCTATTCCTAAACCCACCCCGAAGAATAGAGGTGTTTTATTTCTCAGTCCTGAAGATATGCAAGAGGCAAAGAAATCAATGAAAAAAAAGTATTAAAGCTGAAGATGTTAAGAATTTACCTCCTATTGAAGAAATACATGGTCTTGATATACCTCCTATTGAAGAACCACATTGTCTTGATAACCCGACACAAGTAGTAAAGGTAAATTCTCTCTATAGATATGATAAAGTTGAAATACCCTCTACTAAATTTCATAGCCCATGCTTAGATGAATTTGATGACTTTATGGCTAGACAAGAAAGTTTTAATGCTTATGTTGGTAGAGAGTTAAAGAATAATGCTTTCGAGATAGGATGTGTGAGCGATAATATGGCTAGAGTTAAAGGTGAACTCAAACTCCTTAGCAAATATGCTTCTATGGTTGCTACTCAAGCTGAGCAAGTACTTAAAGCTCAAAATGATTTGCTTGATGAATTAAATAATAAAAATGACTTTGCTGTTAGAGTGGCTACTAGAATAGGTAGAATGACTCAGGAACCTTTATATCTTGAAGCCCACCCTAAGAGAATCGAGCAAGATTCTCAAAGAAACAATTTAGAGGCACCTAGTTCTTCTAAAAAAGAAGAAAAAGAAAAACGATAGAACTTTGCATGCTTCTAGTGAACCTACTGTAGACACACCTGAGAATCCCAATGATATTTCTATTTCTGATGCTGAAACTCAATCAGGTGATGAACATGAACCTAGTGATAATGTTAATGATAATGTTCATGTTGATACTCAACCTAGCAAAAACAATGATGTAGAACCTGCTGTTGATCTTGATAACCCACAATCAAAGAATCAACGTTATGATAAGAGAGATTTTGTTGCTAGGAAGCACGGTAAAGAAAGAGAACCATGGGTTAAGAAACCCATGCCCTTTCCTCCTAAATCATCCAAGACAATGAATGATGAGGATTTTGAGTGCTTTGCTGAAATGATTAGACCTATTTTCTTACGTATGAGCTTAACTGATATGCTGAAAGTAAATCCTTATGCTAAGTATATGAAGGATATAAATACAAATAAAAGAAAGACACCGGAAGCTGAAATTTCCACCATGCTTGCTAATTACACTTTTAAGGGTGGAATACCAAAGAAACTTGGAGATCCGTGTGTCCCAACTATACCTTGCTCCATTAAAAAATTATGTTAGAACTACTTTATGTGATCTTGGAGCCGGTGTTAGTGTTATGCCTCTCTCTTTATATCGTAGACTTGAATTGAATAAGTTGACACCTACTGAAATATCTTTGCAAATGCCTGATAAATCAACTGCTATACCTGTCGGTATTTGTGAGGATGTGCATGTTGTAGTTGCAAATGTCACTATCTTAACGGACTTTGTTATCTTGATATTCCCGAGGATGATAGTATGTCTATTATCCTTGGTAGACCTTTTCTTAATACTGCAGGGGCTGTTATTGATTGCAACAAAGGCAATGTCACTTTTCATGTTAATGGTAATGAGCATACGGTACAATTTCTGAGGAAACAATCTCAAGTTCATAGCATCAATTCTATTGGAAAAGTTCCAACTATTATTATTGGAGGTTTTGAATTTCCTCTCCCTACTGTCAAGAAAAAGTATGATATTCTTATTGTTGGCGATTTCCATATCCCCGTTGAGGTAACTTAGTGTTATTTGAAATTTCTCTGGTTCCGTGTTATTCGGAATGAGTTTGTTAACAAGACTTGATCAACCTTGTTAGTGGATTCATTTTGATGATCATGATATGGATGAAACTAGAAGGCACAACCTTCTATACCCTCTTTTTACTTTCTGTTATTCAGAATAAATAAAGCAAAAATAGTATTATCTGTCTATTTTCTGAATTATCCGTGCATTAAAAAATAGTCCGAAAATAAAAGTGCTCCAAATGCCCTACAAATTTAGTATGATTTTTTCCGAAACATTTGAGGATTTTAGGCACTGAAATCACTACAGGAGGGGCAAGCACTAGGCCACGAGAGTGGAGGGCTCCCCCCCTATAGGGCACGCCCCCCTGTCTCGTGGGCCCCTGGTGGCCCCCCTCCACTTATGCCAGCACCCACACACTTCATCTTCTACCCAAAAAAATCCCCATTCAGCTCAAGCACAAGTTCTAGCTCATTTTCCAGCGATTTTCGATCTCCTTGCTCAATGCTCCTTTCACAAAACTGCTTTGGGAGATTGTTGCTTGGTATGTGACTCCTCCATTGGTCCAATTAGTTTTTGTTCTAGTGCTTTATTCATTGCAAAATTTTGCTGCATAGGTGACCATGTTCTTGAGCTTGCATGTTAAATTTTTGAGGTCCCAAGCAATTCCAATGCATGATATAGGCTCTAGGCACTTGTAGGAGTAGTTTCTATCAGTCTTGTTTAGTTTTATTCACTTTTATTTTGAAGTTACTAAAATGTCAGAAATTTTCAGAAAATGTTAAGGAAATTGTTGAGGGGCTCTTCTAGCCAAGGCTCTCGGGAAAAACAGGTCAAAGAGAAGGAAAAAGCCAAGTATAATCTTCCTCGCTTAGCGGAAGTACGGTCGTGTGAATGGACATGTGAGGATTTCTTGAAAGAAGCGGAATTCATGAAGATTTTTATTCTTTGATCGAGACTGCAGGCCTCACCGGTTTCATCAACGACCGAATCGATCAGTATCTCTTACTCACCAATACTTTCATGCAAAACTTTTATTATTATCCTAAGAAGTCACCACCTGTAGTATCATTTCATTTATATGATGAATTCAAAGAAATGTTTTTACGTAATTTTTGCGCGGTATGTAGGATACCTTATGAGGGAGAATTAGAGGAACCCCATCATGAAGATGTCGATGGCTTTGTTAAAACTATCGCTGTAGAGGAGCCAAAGAAGGGTTCTGAGGCAAAAAACTCTAGCATACACTTTCCTGTTTTACGCTACTTTGCCACATTTGCTAGTAGATGCTTCAATGGTCGTGGAAATAGTGGAAACTTGAGCGTTCCTGATATTATCATTCTTCAACATGCATTGCTTGGAGACAATACTTTTAGTATGCACGCCGACGTTGCTAAACGGCTAGCCCTGAATCGTACAAAAGGCCCCATTTTTGGAGGTATCTATGCTGCATGTCCTTCTAGACATTTTCAGATACCCATTAGGCACCATGAGAAAGAGGAGATAAAATTGCCTCCTCACATTTTAGATTACAAGAGCATGGTAGCACACAAGTTTATTGTTGACAACGAAGATAGGATGCTCTTGTATAAACTTAGATTTAATAAGAAATGCTTTGAGATTATTATTTTGCCTGCGCCTCTGTTGTTTGATTTGCTTGCAGAAAATTTTCTTGTCACACCGGAAGCGGTGAACAATCATTGATCCCAAGCTTTTACTCCAGAACCCGAACCTGAGCCGGAAACTAAACTGGACCCTTATCGTGCATCATTTGTACAGTGGGATCCAGAGATGACCAGCTAGTGGTATCCTGATTACACCTCCTAGTATATTGGGGAGAGTAGCGGTGGTCCTTGGTATTAAACCAACTTAGGCCAAAAGCCTAAGCTTGGAGGAGTACGTATTTCTCACCGACTTTACATTCATGTTCATACACTAGTTGTCGATGCTCATACTCTTTCATTGTATTATCCATGTTAGTTTAAATTTCTTTTTCTAGTTTTCTTCTTCTGTGTTTGATAAACTTTAAGAGAAAACCAAAAAATTAGTTAGTTTAATTTCCATGCTTGTCGTAGAATTAAAATGAAAACCCAAAAAGATTTCTAGTTCTTCTTCTTACTTGTTGGGAGCTTTCCCGTGTAAATAGTTTTATTTTCTTTTCTTTCCTTTTGGGGTCGAGAAGACCATATTAAAAATGATTAGTGGCTCTCATATGCATGATTGTTTATTTAACTTAGAGCCCATATTACTTGTCTTCTCTCTTGAATTGAATGCTTGCAGATTCTAGCTTAGTCGAATATACGTGCACTCTTATTATTATAAACATCATTCGGTCATGCAAGTGAAAGGCAATAATGACAATATATGACGAACTTATTGAGATGAGAAAAGCTGGTATGAACTCGACCTCTCTTGTTTTTGTAAATATGATGAGTTCATCGTTTCTGAGTCAGCTTATTATGAAGTAAACATATTTGCAATGACATTTAGAGATTATAGTTGCTTGTGCCATGCCTGATTAGCTATGAGTTATAATGGTTTACCTTGCGTGCCAACATGCTATTAGAATGATTATGATGTGGTATGATGGGATGGTATCCTCCTTTGAATGAATTCAGTGACTCGACTTGGCACATGTTCACGCATGTAGTTGAATCAAATCAACATAGCCTTCATGATATTTATGTTCATGGTGGATTATATCCTACTCATGCTTGTATTCAGTGTGAATTAATTTTAATGCATGTTTATGACTGTTGTCGCTCTCTCAGTTGGTCGCTTCCCAGTCTTTTGCTAGCCTTCACCTGTACTAAGCGGGCATACTGCTTGTGCACCCAAACTCCTTAAACCCCAAAGTTGTTCCATATGAGTCCACCATACCTACATATATGCGGTATTTACCTGCCGTTCCAAGTAAATTTGTATGTGCCAAACTCCAAACCTTCAAGTGAAATTCTATTTTGTATGCTCAAGCAGCTCATGTTTCGACTAGGGCTGCCTATATCTTCCATGCTAGGTGGGTTATTCTCAAGAGGAGTGGACTCTGCTCCTCATTCACGAGAAAGGGCCTGTAATCAGGATGCCCAGTCCCATGATCCAAAAAGATCAAAGCAAATCAAAATAATTAAACAAAACTCCCCCAGGGTTGTTGTTAGTTGGAGGCACTCGTTGTTTCGAGCAAGCCATGGATTGATGCTTGTTGGTGGTTGGGGGAGTATAAACCTTTACCATTCTGTTTGGGAACTACCTATAATGCATGTAGTATGGAAGATACAGCCATCTCATAGTTGTTGCGTTGACAGTGAAAGTATGCCGTACAAAATGTTATTCAATCTCTATTTTAAAATCGAGCTCTGGCACCTCTACAATTCCCCTCTTCCCTTTGCGAAGGGCCTATCTATTTACTTTTATGTTGAGTCATCACCTTCTTATTAAAAAGCACCCGCTGGAGAGCACACTGTCATTTGCATTCATTACTATTGGTTTATATTGGGTATGACTTGACTGGATCTCTTTTACCATGAATTACAATGTTTAGTTAGTCCTTGATCTTTAAAGGTGCTCTGCATTTATGTTTTGCGGTCTCAGAAAGGGCTAGCGAGATACCATTTTGTTATATCATGTTATTTTTGAGAAAGTGTTGTCATCCGAGTTTTATTATTATGGCTCGCTAGCTGATTATGCTATTGATATGAGTAATTGTGAGACCTAAGTGTTATTGTGGGTATGGTTAGTTCATAATATTTGCTGAAACCTGAATGCTGGCTTTTCATGTTTACAACAACAAGAGCAAACAGAGTTTGTAAAAGTTTTTCTTTATCACTTGCAGTTTATCAACCGAATTGCTTGAGGACAAGCTAAGGTTTAAGTTGGGGGAGTTGATACGTCTCCAACGTATCTACTTTTCCAAACACTTTTGCCCTTGTTTTGGACTCTAACTTGCATGATTTGAATGAAACTAACCCGGACTGACGCTGTTTTCAGCAGAACTGCCATGATGTTGTTTTATGTGTAGAAAAGAAAAGTTCTCGGAATGTCCTGAAAATCCACGAAGGGGGGCCAGGGCCTTGTTTTTGGAATTAATAAGAATTTCTAGGCGAAAGAAATACACCAGGGGGCCAGGGCCTGTCCACGAGACAGGGGGCGCCCCCCCTCCCCTGTAGGGCGCGCCCCCCCTATCTCGTGGGCCCCCTGGACCTCCACCGACCTCAACTCCAACTCCATATATTCACGTTCGTGGAGAAAAAAATCAGAGAGAAAGTTTCATCGCGTTTTACGACACGGACCCGCCGCCAAGCCCTAATGTCTCTCGGGAGGGCTGATCTGGAGTCCGTTCGGGGCTCCGGAGAGGGGGATTCATCGCCGTCGTCATCATCAACCATCCTTCATCACCAATTTCATGATGCTCACCGTCGTGCGTGAGTAATTCGATCGTTGGCTTGCTGGACGGTGATAGGTTGGATGAGATTTACCATGTAATCAAGTTAGTTTTGTATCCACTATTTTCTGAGATTGATGTTGCTATGACTTTGCTATGCTTAGTTCTTGTCACTAGGGCCCAAGTGCCATGATTTCAGATCTGAACCTATTATGTTTTCATAAATATATGTGTGTTCTTGATCCTATCTTGCAAGTCTATAGTCACCTATTATGTGTTATGATCCGACAACCCCGAAGTGACAATAATCGGAATACTTCTCGGTGATGACCGTAGTTTGAGGAGTTCATGTACTCACTCTGTGCTAATTGTTTGTTTCGGTTCTCTTTTAAAAGGAGGCCTTAATATCCCTTAGTTTCCGCTAGGACCCCGCTGCCACGGGAGGGTAGGACAAAAGATGCCATGCAAGTTCTTTTCCATTAGCACGTATGACTATTTACGGAATACATGCCTACATTACATTGATGAACTGGAGCTAGTTCTGAGTCACCCTATGTTATAGCTATTACATGAGGAATCTCATCCGGCATAATTATCCATCACTGATCCATTGCCTACGAGCTTTTCACATATTGTTCGTCGCTTATTTACTTTTCCGTTGCTATTGTTACAACTACTACAAAAACCCAAAAACTATTTTCTTTACTTTTGCTACCGTTACTTTTATTATCATACCACTTTTGCTACTAAATACTTTGCTGCAGATACTAAGTTATCCAGGTGTTGTTGAATTGACAACTCAACTGCTAATACTCAAGAATATTCTTTGGCTCCCCTTGTGTCGAATCAATAAATTTGGGTTGAATACTTTACCCTCGAAAGCGGTTGCGATCCCCTACACTTGTGGGTTATCACCACCTCATTTTTCCTGCGATCAATGTGTTCCACTTGATAACCCTTGAAGTGCCCAACAATAGCATCAACTTTGCGGTCATAAGCTGCCATTAGTGGATCCTTAGAATCCCATGTACATGAGACTTGCTGAGCCAGCAAGTCTAAGTCGCCGAACATATCACCCGACTTAAGTTCATCACCTTAGCCATCTAAAGACCATGGAGCAAGGCTTGGTACTCTGCTGCATTGTTAGTACAGGGAAACATTAACCTTAGAACATAAAAAAACTTTTCACCTCGAGGGGAAGCTAAGACAACTCCAGCCCCCGAGCCCTCCAATTGCCTGGACCCATCAAAGTGAATAGTACAATATGTGTTATCTGGCTTCTCTTCACGCATCTGCAGTTCTGTCCAGTCGTTGATGAAATCAACAAGTGCTTGAGACTTGATGGCGGTGCGAGGCATATATTTCAAACCATGAGGTCCAAACTCAATGGCCCAGTTGGCTACCCACCCAGTGGCTTCTCTTTTTTGAATAATATCCCCTAAGGGAGTAGAACTGATAACAGTGATGGGATGACCAAGAAAATATTGCTTAAGCTTCCGGCTGGCCATGAACACCCCATAAACGAGCTTCTGCAAGTGTGGATACCTCTGTTTGGACTCAATAAGCACTTCACTGATATAGCAAACCAGCCATTGAACCGGGTATTCCTTGCCTACTTCCTTCTGTTCCACCACAACATCTACACTGATAGCCCAGGTGTTAGCAGCCACATATAACAATAGTGGCTCCTTATCAATGGGAGCAGCAAGGACTGGCGGCTCAGCTAGCTATTTCTTCAAGTCGTCAAACATGTCATTAGCAGCATCACTCCAAACGAATTTATTTGTTTTCTTCATCATCTGATATAGTGGTATGGCCTTCTCGCCCAACTGGCTTATGAACCGGCTTAAGGCAGCAATACGACCCGCCAGACGCTAAACATCATTGATACATGCCGGTTTGCCGGGGAGGTAATGGCCTTAATTTTCTCCGGGTTAGCCTCAATTCCTCTGTTAGAAACCAGAACACCCATAAGTTTTCCCGCTGGCACACCAAAAACGCACTTGGACGGGTTAAGCATCAAATCGTCTATCAAAGTTTCCTTCTCTCTGGACTTCACCACAATATCATCCACATAAGCATGAACATTGCGCCCAATCTGACTGTGGAGGCATTTCTGCACACACCGCTGATAAGTCGCCTGGGCACTCTTTGGCCTGAAAGGCGCATAGACACATAGCATAAGGCTCCAAAGGGAGTGATGAAAGCTGTCTTCTCCTGGTCCTTAACTGCCATTTTGATCTGATGATAACCAGAATAAGCATCCAAAAAACTCTAACGATCACAACCTGCTGTAGCATCAATGATTTAATCAATACGAGGGAGAGCAAAAGGATCAGCCCAACAAGCCTTGTTTAAGTCCGTGTAATCCACACACATACACCAAGTGCCGTTCTTCTTAAGCACCAGCACCAGATTAGCCAACCACTCCGGATGAAGAACTTCAACAATGAACCCAGCCACCAAGAGCCGGGCTTCTTCTTCACCGATAGCCTTATGCCTCTCCTCATTGAAGCAACGAAGGAATTGCTTGACCGGCTTAAACTTCGGATCAATATTAAGAGTGTGCTCAGCGAGTTCCCTCGGTACACCCTACATGTCAGAAGGTTTCCATGCAAAGATGTCCCGGTTCTCACGGATGAACTCGATGAGCGCGCTTTCCTATTTTGGATCCAGGTTAGCACTGCTACTGAACTGCTTGGATGAGTTGCCAGGAACTAATTCAACCAGCTTAGTGTCATCAGCCGACTTAAACTTCAGCGCCGGATCATGCTCTGTAGTTGGCTTTTTCAAAGACGTCATATCCGCCGGATCCACATTGTCTTTGCAAAACTTCAACTCCTCTGTTGCACAGATAGACTCAACATAAGCAGCATCACCTTCTTCACACTCCAAAGCTGCTTTTCTGCTTCCATGCACCGTGATGGTTCTCTTGTAACCCGGCATCTTAAGCTGCAAGTAAACATAACAAGGTCGTTCCATGAACTTAGAATAAGCCGGCCGTCCAAACAGAGCATGGTATGGGCTTCTGATATTGACCACTTCAAAGGTTAACTTCTCGGCCTTGGAATCATGCTGATCACCAAAGGCCTCCTCCAGCTCAATCTTGCCTACAGGGTACGCCGACTTACCAGGCAACACTCCATGGAAGACAATATTGGACGGCTTAAGATTTTTATTGGTTAACCCCATGCGACGGAAGGTTTCATTATAAAGGATATTAATGTTGCTTCCCCCATCCATGAGTACTTTAGTGAATTTGTATCCACCAACTTGAGGCGCCACCACCAAAGCCCAGTGACCCGGGTTATCAACCCGGGGCGGGTGATCCGCTCGACTCCACATAATGGGATTCTCACACCATCGCAAATAATGGGGAACTTCCAGCTCAACGACGCTCACAGCCCTCTTGTGGAGCTTCTGGTACCTCTTGCATAAACTTGTGGTGAAATTGTGATACTGCCCACTATTCAACTGCTTTGGATGACTTTGATATCCAGATTGCTGCTGCTGCTGACCCCCCCTGGCCGGATTGTTGATTGTAACCGCCTTGATTGCCTTTGTGATTTTGATGACCCTGGAAGCCAGAATTGGAACCGCCACCTCTATAACCTGGGTCATGAGAACCGCCGCCGCCAGAACCTGAGCCGCCACCCAGCTCATGGTGGCTTTGGAACAAATTAGAATTTTTAAAAGCCCTCTTGATCGTACAATCTTTCCAAAGGTGACTGGACGGCCTCTCATGCGTACCGTGCTTTGGGCAGGACTGCTCAAGAGTGGGACCTGATCCACTGGTCCGAGGAGGCGGCCTCCCCCTACGACGCTGATTATTGTTCTGCGTATTGGTATTAGCTACAAAATCTGAGTTACCATCAGTCTTGCGCTTGCCGTTGCCCCCTGATTTGTCAGGTTTTGCGGCGGACCCTTGCGTTGCCACTCTTCTTTCCCTTTCCCATCTTTTTATCATCAGACTCGGGGTATTTGGTACCATCAGAGTCAGCATATTTGATCAGAGCCGCCATCAGCTGCCCCATATCATTGCAATCATGCTTGAATCGCCCTAGCTTCTGCTTAAGAGTCAAGAAACAACAATTTTTCTCCAACATTAAGACTGCATAGACGACATTCATGTTATCGGAGTGTATGATAGCTTTGACCCGGCGCATCCAATGGGTTGTTGATTCACCCTCCTCTTGGGCGCAAGCAGCTAAGTCCACAATCAACATGGGCTGTTTGCTTGTGTCTTTAAAGTTCTGAATAAACCGGGCCTTTAGCTCAGCCCATGACCCGATGGAATTAGCTAGTAGCCCTTTTAACCAAGTACGAGTCGTTCTATCCAGCATCATGGTGAAGTATTTAGCACACGCAACTGACCTCCAACAGTTCCATGGCCATCTCATAACTTACAATTCATGCCTCCGGGGGTAAGTCGGCTGTGTAATTAGGCACCTTATGAGATCCTTTGAAATCCTTGGGCAAATTCTCATTATGCAGAGCCGGCACCTAATAGGGTACACCTGTAGTTCTAGAGGTCATTCACACCTCTACCGAAGTCGTTGGATAAACCGGAAGGGGCTGGTGAGCCGCCTGCTCATCCTCTTGACGCACTTTGTCCTGATCGACCAAGTTATGACCTCCATCATGAGCCGGGTCATGCCCACGCGGCTGGTTATGGCACTGAGCATTGCTTGAAATGGCTAGTGAGTCCATGTGCCTGCTATAACTCTAGCTTGGGCGAGGGGTCGAGTGAATCCTATCTCGACTGTAACAATATGCCTCCTGCTGCACCAATGCTGTCTGAAGAAGCTCTCTAGCCCTTCGTGTTTCAACCACCACTGGAGAGTCGCCATCCACCGGTAGAGCCGCCAATCGTGCCGCCACAACAATCCTGTTCTCCAAAGGATTAGAATAATGACCCGATGGTGTTCGTACATGTATTGGCGGAGTGCTATTTAGACGAGGGGGTTCCGTCATGCGTGGTTGAACCGGCCTTCCAACCCCAGGTGTTGCAGCCCAGTTTATCTCTGG
Organism: Triticum aestivum; assembly: GCF_018294505.1. Lineage (NCBI taxonomy): Eukaryota > Viridiplantae > Streptophyta > Magnoliopsida > Poales > Poaceae > Triticum > Triticum aestivum. The sequence continues at coordinate 222,430,702 of NC_057801.1, read as the reverse complement.
CGGGTTACTGGTCCCTTCTCCAGGTGTGCAAAAGAGGTTTCTCACCTCGTAAACCAAAGGTAGACGAGACTTGTGCCTCCTCCTCACAATTTCATTTGAAGCATTTTGATCCATCGTAAGCCGGAAAGCCTCTAGCTGAATTCGCTGGGCCTGAGCATCCAGGGCAGCCCGTTCCACGGCCATCCTAACGTCCTCTGCCACCAGGTTCTACTTGGCTTGCGCTACCTCATCACGCAACTTTGCAATTTCCATGCTATGCTGAGCTTCATTTGCTGGGATAACTTTTGTTGTTAACAAGGCTATGAGCCTATCCAGCAACTCCGTCAATACCTGAGCTGGTGGGCGCACAGGGCCTCCTGCCCCGGCTGCCGTCACCACTGCTGACCCGGAAGTCATCGCTGCCGCGGTTGAAGAATTTTGCCCAGGCTGCGTACCAGCCATGAAGATTGCAACCCGGTTTAGCTGCTCATAAGGGTCCGGAATACTGTTGCCACCGCAAGATCCCCCAAAGCCCGTCGTCTTGCAATTGGTACAAGGAAGTAGTCTCGCCTGTGGATGACTCAATGTCAAAATAAACGACCATCTCACCGCCAGACATTGACCCTTCACCAAATTCTGCTCCATGGATGAATCCCACGAAGGCACGCTTCATAGCGGGCTGAGCTCGAGCGGGTCTCGCACGCTGAGCCGTCTCGATGATGTTGGTGCAAATGTCCGGCTCAGGGCCCAGCTCGCCAATCTTGCCAATGAAGATGTTAATTCTGACGAAGGGGACCCGGTACCCGTACTCAATTGAGCCAGCCTCGGGGCCCCTGCCTGCATCGTTGATGTAGAGCTTGCCGCGATGACTCTTGATCATCCAGCCCACAGCGTATCACTTGAGCCCTCCGAAGCTGCCCTTTAAGAACTCAAAACCACCGTGCGCTGGCCCCATGTCGAGCGCCAGTTGTCGTGGAATAGTCACGGTAGATGTCCTAGCGAAAATACTTAGTTGTGGAGCCATCGCAACTAGGTTAGCTTTAAGGGGTTAAACAGGACAAAGGACACAGGAGTTTATACTGGTTTGGCCCCTTGCAGTGAAGATAAAGGCCTACTCCAGTTTTGAGGTGGTATTGCTTATGTCTCGATTACCAGGGAGCGAATCCGCTTGACCTAGCTTTCAATCTGTTGTTTCTTGCCTTGAACTACCACCGGGTCGTCCCTTTATATACATAGGTTGACGCCCAGCGGCTCATGGAGTCCCGGCTGGCTCATAGACAACGTGTCCGGCTCAGTGACTATCTATACATGCCTTACAATACAAGTCTTACATGTATGGCGGTTTACTCCTAGAGGCCTTAAGTCGCCCTTGGGCCTTGGGCCTTTACTCGTGAACCGCCATCTTCAATATCCTCGTGGGCTTCGTATCATGAATCACTATAGGTATAACCCGGTCTCCTGGGCGGGTCATACCTAATAGTTATATCCCCAACAATATCAAAAATTACTCTCGACAAAATGTATAGTACAGGCAATGCTTATGAAGAAGATCATGTGTTGAAATTCTTGAGTTATCCTTCCCTTGACATATAGAAGGGCATTATAAAGCCAGTGCTAACTGTTAGTGTAAGTCAGACCTTCTAAAGCCTTTATCCTCAACTGTTGTTTAATTTGCTCATACTCCTTATCGTTAACTGCTGTTTAGTTTGATGTTTCTATCAAAATGCATGTTCGCAACAACCATAAGTTCCAAGTTTTACTTGTAAAACCAAATTCCTTATTCATACCATGCACATTACTCAATGATCCCTATATGTATGCTTATTTTGTGGATATATAATCCAGTGTGTGGTGAAGCGGCCCACGTTTGCACCTTGTCATCTCCTGTTTTATCTTAGTTATGTCGCTGATGATATGAACAACATGCCATGCACATTAACCAAAATAGATACAATGATTGTCTTTGCCCTTCATCTATGCTTGTTATATTGACATGGTAATCAAGTAGTGTGGTGAAGCTCCCTACATTATGAACAATGCCAAATTATGCTATTCATATTTTGAACTGACTCTTTATTTTCTAATTTGAAATTGGATGGAATTGACAACACAGTTATCATCTTTGTTTATACACGTGCAAAACACGTCATCTCTCTGCTTGTTTTAGGGTGATATGCCTGATGGCATGCACAAGTCTGCTGAAGGCTGAGAGAAAAACCCAACATATATTGCAGCAAAGAAGGCAAAACATCTTGAAGATAGCAAGACAACCGCAAAGTCTTGTCTTGATGTAGTGTTCAAGTTACTTGAGACTAGCAGTCAGACAAGCTCATAGAATTTGCTATCTGAATCAGTTCGACTTCTTCAGTCCCAAGTTCTAGCAGAAAGGAAATCTCCAACTCAACTTCGACTTGATGTCCTATCTCTAAGAAAGATTGTGGAGAACACCAATGAGAACCTCATTGCTTAACAGCTATACCTGGAGGCTATGACCAGCATGCTAGGCCGGTCTCACAACCTTGCTCGACAGCTTGCGCAGTAGTTCCCGCACAAGGGTAACCTTTCTTGATCTGTCTTGGAAGTGGTCTTGGTTCAGTATTATTTTGTTACGCTGCAATGGTGCCCAGTTTTTGTAATCTACTTCTTCGTTGCGCTTTATGATCACTAGTGGCGAACTTTGATGCCCAGTGGATGTAATATACCATAAATCCTTTATTGTATAGTCCCCATGACACATTGGGAATTATCGTCAAGCTAGTTTTCATCACGTTTGTAAGATTTGCCTTTGGTACTTTGATAATTTGATATGTGGATGGACCGGCACTTGGGTACCTCCCTAACTTGGGCAAGCATCCCACTTATGATTAACCCCTATTGCAAGCATCCGCAACTACAAAAGGGAGTATTAAGGTAAACCTAACCACAGCATTAAACACATGGGCCCATATCAACCCCTAACGAAGCAACGCATAAACTAGGGTTTAAGCTTCTGTCACTCTAGCAACCCGTCATCTACTTATTACTTCCCAAAGCCTTCCTATAGGCTCAAATAATGGTGAAGTGTCATGTAGTCGACGTTCACATAACACCACTAGAGGAAAGACAACATACATCTCATCAAAATATCGAACGAATACCATATTCACATGACTAATAATAGCAAGACTTCACCCATGTCCTCAGGAACAAACGTAACTACTCACAAAGCATATTCATGTTCATAATTAGAGGAGTAATAATATGCATAAAGGATCTGAACATATGATCTTCCACCAAGTAAACCAATTAGCATCAACTACAAGGAGTAATCAACACTACTAGCAACCCACAGGTACCAATTTGTGGTTTTGATACAAGACTGTATACAAGAGATGAACTAGGGTTTTGAGAGGAGATGGTGCTGGTGAAGATGTTGATGGAGATTGACCCCCTCCCGATGAGAGGATCATTGGTGATGACGTTGGTGATGTTTTCCCCCTCCCGGAGGGAAGTGTCCCCGGCAGAACTGCTCTGCCAGAGCCCTAGATTGATTCCACCAATGTTCCGCCTCGTGGCGGCAGAGTTTCTTCCCGTAAGCTTGCCCACGATTTTTTCTAGGGTAAACGTGATGATATAGCAGAAGATGGATGTCGGAGGCCCACCAGGGGGCCCAGGAGATAGGGGGCTGCGCCCTACAGGGGGGGCGCACCCCCTGTCTCCTGGACAGTGTGTGGGCCCCCTGGCCTATTTCTTTCGCTCATAAATTCGTATTAAATCCAAAAAGTTGTTTCGTGGAGTTTCAGGACTTTTGGACTTGTGCATAATAGGTATCCAACGTTTGCTCCTTTTCCAGCTAGAATTCCAGCTACCGGCATTCCCCCTCTTCATGGTAGACCTTGTAAAATAAGAGAGAATAGCCATAGGTATTGAGATATAATGTGTAATAACAGCCCATAATGCAATAAATATTGATATAAAAGCATGATGCAAAATGGATGTATCAACTCCCGCAAGCTTAGACCTCGCTTGTCCTCAAGCGGAAGCCGAAATCGAAAAATATTTCCACATGTTTAGAGATAGAGGTGTCGATAAAAATAAAATACGGACAAGAGGGCATCATGATCATTCTAATAACAGTAACATATATAGATTTTTTCATATGATTTCCTATGCTCAAGTAATAAATAATTCAAAATGTCAAGTATGGTTCAAAAACTTCGTTGGGAACTAACAAACTATAATCTCAGTCATTGAAGCAAATTGCAATTTATCATAACATCAGAAAGAGTCAATAATAGAGCTTTTCAGCAAGCTCACATACTCAACTATCTCGAAGTCTCCTATAACTGTTAACACTCACGCAATACTTGTGGTTATAGAGTTTCAGCCGAACACTGAGAAAGATAGGGGCTTATTGTGTTGCCTCCAACGTATTCACCTTTAGGTCATGTCAACAATAATAGCCTACGCCAACTTACATCCAATTGGATATAAATATCATGATCTTTCAAACACGAGGAGCCTGCCAAAGGATAAAAACAAAAAGGGAAAGGTGAGCATCACCATGACTCAAGTATAAAGTAAAAACATAAAGCAAAAGATAGGTCCTTCGTAGGGGGAAGCGGAGGTTGTCATGCGCATTTAGGGTTGATGCATAAAGTCTTAGTGCAAAAGAACTTCACTTTATATTGCCCCTTTTATGCGGACCTTTATTATGCAGTCCGTCGCTTTTATTACTTCCACAACAAGTTCGCACAAAGTTTATTTTCTCTGCACTAATAAGTCATACATACTTAGAGAGCAATTTTTTTTGCTTGCACCGATGACAACTTACTTGAAGGATCTTACTCAATCCATAGGTAGGTATGGTGGACTCTCATGCCAAAACTGGGTTTAAGGATATTTGGAAGCAGAAGTAGTATCTCTACTTGATGCAAGGAATTTGGCTAGCATGAGGGGGAAAGGCAAGCTCAACATGTTTGGAAGGTCAATGACAATATACTTTAACTGAGATGTCGGAAAACATAAACCATTACGTTGTCTTCCTTGTCCAACGTCAACTCTTTTAGCATGCCATACTTAATGAGTGCTTCATAATCACAAAAGATGTCCAAGATAATGTATTTATATGTGAACCCCTCTTTCCTTATCACTTCCTATTAATTCCAACGATGACCAAGGCTACGTTCATCAACTCTCAACAATTTTATGCCTCATACTTTCTATGTGTGAAGTTATCACTATCCATAAGATCAATATGAACTCTTTTGTTCTTTCTACTTTCTTAAGATCATAGCAACATAGCAAAGCCCTTGACTCAACACTAATCTTTATTATAGATAGCAAACGGACTCGCTTACATAAAGAGATCACAATGCAAAACTCAAAACTACTTGATATCAAAACTTCAATCTACTAGATCAAGATAGTACTAAAAGGATCGAACTAAATAATGCGGTAAAGATAGGAGTGTGATGGTGATACGATACCGGGGCACCTCCCCCAAGCTTGGCAGTTGCCAAGGGGAGTGCCCGTACCCATGTGATTATTTCTCCTTCTTCATGGTTGGTGTTATGATCTTCTTGGCAATGATGCCCTTCAGGATACGGTTCTCCTCCTCGAGCTTATGGACTTGTTGTTTCAGGTCCATAATTTATTTACGGAGCTTGCCCGTAACGGCCAAAGCTCCTTTTACCCAAGGATGCTGCATAGCTTCTGGAGAACACGTGAAACTCTTTTTCATATTTTCATAAGAAAGAAATCTAGAGTTGGAAGGGATGACCAAAGCAGGGACAACCAGGCTAGGTAGTTCCCCCATAGTGAATTCTGCTTGGAGACGAGAGGTAACTTCTTGATCTTCCTCCATGGCATCTATCCTTTTCAAATCAGCCTCCATCTCATCCTCCGTTGATGGTCCAAAGTGATAGGCGTCGCAATTTGCTCCTGGGCCCAGCATTGGGTGAGACACCCGGCTCTCCCCAACTGATTCCTGAGAAGACATCTTGCTTTATCTACAACAGGAACAACTCGAAACGAAAACAGAAGATATTTGCGTGATAGGGTGGTCAAAACCTTCGGGAGTTATATAATGAATTTTTACCGACCAAACTACGTAACATACAAGAAAACGGAGTCCGGGAGGCACACGAAGTGCCCACGAGACAGGGGGCGCACCCTACAAGGGGGGGCGCGGCCTCCTCTCTCGTGGGAGCCTCGTGTCCCTTTCGGACTACTTCTTTTTCCTAAAATTCTTAAATAATCCAAAACTGATGAAAATTGCCATTAGAGTTGTTTTGGAGTCGGTTTACTTACCGTACCACGTACCTATGCCTTTTCGGAGTCTGGGACATTCTGGAAAGTGTCTCTTATGTATTCCTCAGGGGTTATGGTTTCAATAATATTAGTTTCAACATTGATAGGATTACCTGAAATATAGTGTTTAATTATTTGACCATTTACCACCCTCGGATTTGTGCCTTCGAAGTTGTTTATTTTTATAGCACCAGAACGATAGACCTTCTCGATAACGTAGGGACCTTCCCATTTTGAGAGAAGTTTTCCTGCAAAAAATCTTAAACGAGAGTTGAATAATAACACATAATCTCCTACGTTAAATTCACGCTTTTGTATCCTCTTATCATGCCAGCGTTTGAATTTCTCTTTGAAAAGCTTGGCATTCTCATATGCTTGGGTTCTCCATTCATCAAGTGAGATAATATCAAACAACCTCTTCTCACCGGCAAGTTTGAAGTCATAATTGAGCTCCTTAATAGCCCAATATGCTTTATGTTCAAGTTCAAGAGGTAAATGACATGCTTTTCCATAAACCATCTTATATGGAGACATACCCATAGGATTTTTGTATACAATTCTATAGGCCCATAATGCATCATCAAGTTTTTTGGACCAATTCTTTCTAGATCTATTCACAGTCTTTTGCAAAATTAATATGAGCTCTCTATTGCTCAACTCTACTTGACCACTAGACTGCGGGTGATAAGGAGATGCGATTCTATGATTGACATCATACTTAGCGAGCATCTTACGGAAAGCACCATGAATAAAGTGTGAACCAACATCAGTCATAAGATATCTAAGGACTCCAAACCTCGGAAAAATAACTTCTTTAAGCATTTTAATATAAGTGTTATGATCAGTACTACTAGTTGGAATAGCTTCTACCCACTTAGTAACGTAATCAACAGCAACTAAAATCTGTGTATAAACATTGGAGGCAGGAAAAGGTCCCATATAATCAAAGCCCCAAACATCAAACGGTTCAATAACAAGAGAATAATTCATAGGCATTTCTTGATGTCTACTAATGTTACCTATTCTTTGACATTCATCACAAGATAAGACAAACATACGAGCATCTTTGAAAAGAGTAGGCCAATAAAAACCACATTGTAGTACCTTGTGTGCAGTTCTATCACCAGCGTGGTGTCCTCCATAGGATTCAGAGTGACACTTGCGTAGGATTTGTTCCTGTTCGTGCTGAGGCACACAACGTCTAATAATACCATCTACTCCTTCTTTAGAAAGGTGTGGGTCATCCCAAAAGTAATGTCTTAAATCATAAAAGAACTTTTTCTTTTGCTGGTATGTGAAACTAGGCGGTATATATTTAGCAACAATGTAATTAGCATAATCAGCATACCAAGGAGCAGTACGAGAAGCATTGATGACCGCTAATTGTTCATCAGGAAAACTATCATTAATAGGCAGTGGGTCATCAAGAACATTCTCTAGCCTAGACAAGTTGTCTGCAACGGGGTTCTCAGCTCCCTTTCTATCGATAATATGCAAGTCAAATTCTTGGAGCAAGAGAACCCATCTAATGAGTCTAGGCTTAGCATCTTTCTTTTCCAGAAGATATTTAATAGCAGCATGTTCAGTGTGAATAGTAACTTTTTTATCAACAATATAAGATCTAAACTTATCACATGCAAACACAACTGCTAAGAACTCTTTTTCAGTAGTATCATAATTTCTTTGGGAAGTATCAAGAGTCTTACTAGCATACTAGATAACATTCAATTTCTTATCGACTCTTTGCCCTAAAAACACACCTACAACATAATCACTAGCATCGCACATAATTTCAAAAGGTAAATTCCAATCAGGTGGCTGAACAATAGGTGCAGTGATCAAGGCTTTCTTAAGTGTTTCAAATGCTTCTACACAATCATCATCAAAGACAAAAGGAATATTTTTTTGCAATAAATTAGTCAGAGGCCTAGAGATTTTGGAAAAGTCCTTAATGAACCTCCTATAAAACCGGCATGACCAAGGAAACTTCTTATACCTTTTATGTCCTTGGGACATGGCATCTTTTCAATAGCATCAACTTTGGCTTTATCAACTTCAATACCTCTCTCGGAGATCTTGTGCCCTAAGATAATGCCTTCATTAACCATAAAGTGATACTTTTCCCAATTCAGGACAAGACTAGTGTCTTCGCATCTCTGCAAAACTCGATCAAGGTTGCTCAAACAATCATCAAAAGAGGATCCGTAGACGAAGAAGTCTTCCATGAATACCTCACAAATCTTTTCACAAAAATCAAAAAATATAGCCATCATGCATCTTTGAAAGGTAGCAGGTGCATTACATAAACCAAAAGGCATACGCCTATAAGTAAAAGTACCAAAAGGGCAAGTAAAAGTAGTTTTAGATTGATCCTTCGTGGACACAGGTATTTGAGAGAAACCAGAATAACCATCTAGAAAGCAAAAATGTGTGTGTTTGGATAGCCTTTCTAGCATTTGATCAATAAAAGGTAAAGGGTAATGATCTTTCTTAGTAGCTTTATTTAACTTACGGATATCAATTACCATCCTATAGCCTGTAATAATTCTTTGCGGGATCAATTCATCTTTATCATTAGGAACAAAGGTAATACCTCCCTTTTTAGGGACACAATGGACAGGGCTTACCCATTCACTATCAGCAACGGGATAAATAATACCTGCCTGAAGGAGTTTTAGAATCTCCTTTCTTACCACTTCCTTCATTTTGGGATTTAATCGTCTTTGAGGATCTCTAACTGGTTTGGCATCTTTCTCCACTAAAACTTTGTGTTGACATAATGTGGGACTAATGCCCTTAAGATCGTCCAGGGTATATCCAATAGCAGCTCGGTGCTTCTTCAGAGTTTTCAATAATATTTCTTCTTCTTTCTCTGAAAGGTTAGCACTAATAATAACAGGATATATTTCTTTTTCATCGAGATAAGCATACTTGAGATTATAAGGTAAGGGTTTGAGATCGAACACGGCATCACCCTTGGGTGGAGGGGGATCCCCAAGAATTTCAACGGGAAGGTTATGTTTTAGCATAGGATCTTGTTTAAGGAACACTTCATCTATTTCTTCCCTTTCCTTCATAAACATATCGTTTTCATGGTCTAACAAATAATGTTCTAACGGATCAGTTGTGTCACGACCGGTTTTCTGGGTAATAAATTTCCAGAAAAGACCGTCGTGCTCATCAGCCCCAGGATTACTGTTAGCTGATGAGGCTCCAACTTGATACAGAAATTCCAAGCAAAATACAAAATATGTGGTACAAGACCATTCTGGCCTGTGAGTACAACAAATGGTTTCTAGTGGTTGATGGCGGAAGCGGTTTGTGGATCATCAGTGTCTATGGGACTCCAATTCCCATAGGAACAGCTGACCAGGTTAACTCCTATCTTCGCAAGGCTGCTATCTCCATTGCTTAGGTTCCGGGGCTGTCATCATGTCGCTCCTCTCCGTGCAAGAAAATCTGGCCAAGACAATAGCCAGGGACAAGCCAGTGAGTACTTTGAATGTACTCGCAAACATTATGAACACAGGTATAACATAACAATGGTGTGCTGAAAAATATTTTATGCTCATGACGTTAGTCACAAAATTAAATCTCTGATGCCTGCAAGCTCGTTATTTATGAATGTGCAATAACATAGTAGTATTAAAATTTATGAAGTAAATAACAAGAAATGCCACAGTCGGGCGTCTTAGCGACACCACATAAAGGGCTTTAAAAGAAATGCCACAGTCGGGCATCTGAGCGACACCGCCTAAAGGGCTTTAAAAGAAATGCCACAGTCGGGCGTCTGAGCGACACCGCATAAAGGGCTTTAAAAGAAATGCCACAGTCGGGCGTCTGACCGAAACCACATAAAGGGCTTTAAAAGAAATGCCACAGTCGGGCGTCTGAGCGACACCGCATAAAGGGCTTTAAAAGGAATGCCACAGTCGGGCGTCTTAGCGACACCACATAAAGGGCTTTTAAAAGAAACAATCATAGTGAATATCCCGGAGGTAGAACCATCCCAGAGATACTCGATAATAACGATAATATCACGGGTTAGTCAACGGTAATAATAATCATAATCATCATAAGTCACAAGTCACAATCCATGTTGTTCCAGTTCTGGTTAATAGTTTCACCTCCGAAGACCGACACTAAGACCGACACTTGACCCATCCCAGACTATAATCCTTAACCATGGACACGGCTATTCGAGTAGATTTAATCTCTGCAGATCGTGTACTCTTTACCCACGAGTAACGGATTCCCTTAGTCCATCGGGACTAATTCCGCTTACGGTCTTTTAAATGAAAACACACCTGACTTGCACAAACCAGCTTAACTTACACGTGTCTGGAATCACCCACGACACCTGTCAAGCAAACTCTAAGTGGGGAGGCTACAACCTCGCGTAGCATCGGATCAAATTTATATCGCGCGCTCTAAGGGGGTGGCCTCCCCTCTTGGTCCCAACCGGAAACACCCATGCCCCCTGACCGGATGACTGGCTTTAATCCATGGCCATGGTACCCTCATCCCGGCCCCTCTGTACGGTGTGTGCTAGAAAGGGGTTGACAAATTACTGAACCGTACCCTACCTGTGGCAGGGACAAGTGGTAGCACGAAACAAGCGTGGGGGTTACTGGAACAAGACTCGATCTACGGTCGACTCAGGAGGTTTATAGTTTCCTGCATGACATGTATAACAAATATATTTTAACCAATACAATCAACACCCATTATATCTTACTATGCCATACCGGACATACCCATCCCGACGGAGACCGGCGACAAGCTCACACCTACCCAAGGCAGAGGCTTTCTCGGATTCCTTTCCGGTATGCATGGAAGATACATGAGGATGATTACCATCACAAGTATACTCATTTCCAACAGCATGGAAATCACCAATATGCATCCATGCAAATGATCATATCACATGAAATAACAAGTCCTTCGAAATGTGGTGGTGTTATAAACGTGTCAACGAACACACCAAAAATATTATGTCGGGGTTCAGAATGCTTGCCTTCAATGTGTGGTAAGTCAGGGTGTACTTCAAAACTTTTGAAAGTTTCTCCTCTCTTCAAAAATCCTATTTTAGCCATATAAATAATTAACACACAAAATAGAAGCAGCACCAAAAGTTGTTTTGAAATTTTTTCAAATAAATCTTAAAATAAACTAGACAATATTTGAGAGAGGTAGGAAAAAGAATCATTTCATTTGGAGTTGTATTTAAAAAGATATAGCCAGTCAAAGATTTGGTCAAAATCTGTTTTTAATAAAAACAGAAAAAGAAAACGTTTCAGAGGGGAATACGCTTTCGAAGCGGGGAAAACATACTTGGGGTTTTTACGCTTTCTCTTAACACGCGTGGCGGCGGGGTGGGTCACTGACAGTGGGCCCGGCTGGCCCACTGGTCAGGTTTGACCAGTCGCCGCGCCCCTTCTCCCTCCTCTGTCCGAGCAAGGCGAGGCTCCGGCGATGCTCGCCGGCGAACGGCGGCACCGTTCGGGAAACGGAGGCCATCTGCGGGCTCAGGGGATCAAGAGGGTCACTCCGATGGTCGATATGGTCTCGGGGATGGACGGAGCTGCCGGCGGCGAGCTTCGCGGCGGACGGAGACCGTCGGGCAAGGTGATTTTTCTCCCGCGGTGTGTCCCGATCAAAATTGAGTAGTGGGAATGGTTCACGGGAGGATTAGGAAGCTCATGGTGAAGAGAACGGAGAGGGGGAGGTACTAGGGGTGCGGGATTGGCTGGGGCGGTGGCGGTGGCAGGAGTTGCCGGAGATGAGGAAGGAGGCCTCCCCGGGTCGAATGCGAGCTAGGGGAGTGCCATTTGGGTGGCCTGAGTTTTCCTGCATGCTCGGGGAAGCTCGAGGGCCTCCTTTTATAGCTCGTCGAGGTCGGTTCCGTGGCGGCGGATGAGGATGCCGGCGAACCGCCTCTCTGTAGCTTGCAGGGCAACGTGGCGTGGCTGGGGATGACGGCAGGAGCTAGCGGACGAGTGGGCACTGCTCCAGGGGCGAGCTGGCGAGCGGGGGAGTCTCGGACAGCGCCGACATGAGCAGGGGCTGTCGGGCGACCGCAGCGGCTAGCTCTTGGCCTGCCGGGGCATGGCGAGGGGCGGCTTGGCGTGTTGCGGTGAGAAGGGGAGCGCTTGGCGTGGTGCTACAGAGCGGGCCAAAACCGTGGGGGCCAGCGTGTCGGCTCGGCGCATGTGCGTGCCAAACGCACGCTCTGCTCGCGCTCTGAGTGTGCACGGGAGGTGCTCGACGTAATGCCATAGCATGCTACAGAGCTTGGGTGAGGCTGGCATTTAGCAGATCTAGGTTAGGAGTAACGGGGAGTCAAGTGGACATGCTTGTTTAATCAGAGGTGCAAGTTCACAGTGCAATGCCAAAATTCATGTCAAAACAGATTATGCCCGTAAGGTGTTTGACAAAATGCTAAGGGCACTTAGGTAAGTCTTGGAGTGGTCAAAAACTCCAGATCAGTGTCTCCTTAGATGCAAGAGAGAGTGGTGAAGTTAGCTTGCAGAAATGAGAAACTTGCTAGTGCAAGTTTTGCAAAACTACACTTCTGGGCAGGGAGTGAATGGTATCATTTCATGAACTAAAAATGATCCACTAAGTGCATGCTCCTGGACTTAGGGGTTTAGTAGGGAGGGCTACAGGTAGGAAAAATAATCAAGGGCTAAAGAGCAAGAAACAATATGGTTGCTGTACAAACCATCAAGTTGGACCAGAATAAAAAAGAGGATGATTCACTCAAATTTTTCAAAGAACATAAATGGGTTTTTGCACAAAGTGGAATAATATGCTCCTACTGACATCCCATAATTTTGGTGGAGGCTAGAAAGAAATATTTAAAAGGGTTGTAGTGTAAAATTGCTCTCTGGACCAGAGAAGAAAATTGGGTGTAGAGCTCAAAATATGCAATGAATTAAATATATTATTGAACAAAAGTGATTTAGAGACATCACATGATATCTCCAAATTTTGGTGGGATTTTTAGATAAATATATCAAATGGTTGTAGTTCAAATAGGGCCATATAACCTTGAAAAAGCATTTTTCAAGAAAATAAAGATCAAGCAAATTAATTATGTAATTAGTTCTACTAATAAAAGAAAAGTTTTTCTTGAGAGGTTAAACAAGTCCAATAACATATTTGAAAAGTTTTCTCTATGGGGAAAACTCCATAATAGCAGGGAGAAAAAGTTTCAAAAATCAAAAGGGAGCCCAGAAAATAAAAGTTCTAATTTCCTGGCAAAATTTTAATTAATAAAACAAGGTCAAAATTTTGGGGTGTCACAACACTACCCCCCTTAAAAGAAAATCTCGTCCTCGAGATTTGTTAAGAGTTGTTTTGAAAAATATCTTTCCGGTGAGCTGGAACCAAAAGATTTATCCATAGCACAAACTTGCGTCGTCGAGGTTGGCAGCTACGCCCGGGATAAAAAAATGCAATCGCACATCAACATACTCATGCATGGCTACTATTTAAAAACAGGAGCGCTCAAGCAACCAACATTTAATTACGGTGACACCGGGTCACAAGATCACAAGGCGAGGTTATTCTAAGACTCGGTATCATTCGAGCGATTTTAGTCTACCTCGTTCATATCTAAGCGGGCCTGCCTCACGGACGTCGAGGTTTCTCCACGGTTTTTGTTTCACCGTTGGAAATTAGCTGGAGAGGGTTGAGAGGCTGCAGGCTCGGGGTAGCGATGATGACCATCGCGGGGATTGTTGGCCACAATCCTGTTGGAGTGTGCTCCCCAAAGACGACGAAGCACTTCTAGGGTCATCAAGGTATTTTGGTTGATGGCCGGGGCTATGCTGTGTTGAGGCTAGCGTGCCCTTTTTATAGAAAAAGGGAACGAAGTCTTCCCTCGCACGCTTGCGAATAAGACAGATTACTGGCGCGCGACCGACGGGCTAGGCTAATAGGTTGGGCACCGACTGCCAAAAGTGTCGGGGTCTCTGTGTGGCTATCTTGCACGGGAAGCTTGGCTGGGGTTTTTGGTTAGGGTCTGGTGGGTTGGTTTGCCTAAGTTTTTCGACCTGGCTAAGATAGGATTAGCCAATGGCCAGCCTGGCTCTGATACCAAGTCTGTCACGACCGGTTTTCCGGGTAATAAATTTCCAGAAAAGACCGTCGTGCTCATCAGCCCCAGGATTACTGTTAGCTGATGAGGCTCCAACTTGATACAGAAATTCCAAGCAAAATACAAAATATGTGGTACAACACCATTCTGGCCTGTGAGTACAACAAATGGCTTCTAGTGGTTGATGGCGGAAGCGGTTTGTGGATTATCAGTGTCTATGGGACTCCAATTCCCACAGGAACAGCTGACCAGGTTGACTCCTATCTTCGCAAGGCTGCTATCTCCATTGCTTAGGTTCCGGGGCTGTCATCACGTCGCTCCTCTCCGTGCAAGAAAATCTGGCCAAGACAATAGCCAGGGACAAGCCAGTGAGTACTTTGAATGTACTCACAAACATTATGAACACAGGTATAACATAACAATGGTGTGCTGAAAAATATTTTATGCTCATGACGTTAGTCACAAAATTAAATCTCTGATGCCTGCAAGCTCGTTATTTATGAATGTGCAATAACATAGTAGTATTAAAATTTATGAAGTAAATAACAAGAAATGCCACAGTCGGGCGTCTTAGCGACACCACATAAAGGGCTTTAAAAGAAATGCCACAGTCGGGCGTTTGAGCGACACCGCCTAAAGGGCTATAAAAGAAATGCCACAGTCGGGCGTCTGAGCGACACCGCATAAAGGGCTTTAAAAGAAATGCCACAGTCAGGCGTCTAAGCGACACCGCATAAAGGGCTTTAAAAGAAATGCCACAGTCGGGCGTCTGAGCGACACCGCATAAAGGGCTTTAAAAGGAATGCCACAGTCGGGCGTCTTAGCGACACCACATAAAGGGCTTTTAAAAGAATCAATCATAGTGAATATCCCGGAGGTAGAACCATCCCAGAGATACTCGATAATAACGATAATATCACGGGTTAGTCAACGATAATAATAATCATAATCATCATAAGTCACAAGTCACAATCCATGTTGTTCCAGTTCTGGTTAACAGTTTCACCTCCGAAGACCGACACTAAGACCGACACTTGACCCATCCCAGACTGTAATCCTTAACCATGGACACGGCTATTCGAATAGATTTAATCTCTGCAGAGGGTGTACTTGTTACCCACGAGTAACGGATTCCCTTAGTCCATCGGGACTAATTCCGCTTACGGTCTTTTAAATGAAAACACACCTGACTTGCACACACCAGCTTAACTTACACGTGTCTGGAATCACCCACGACACCTGTCAAGCAAACTCTCAGTGGGGAGGCTACAACCTCGCGTAGCATGGGATCAAATTTATATCGCACGCTCTAAGGGGGTGGCCTCCCCACTCGGTCCCAACCAGAAACACCCATGCCCCCTGACCGGATGACTGGCTTTAATCCATGGCCATGGTACCCTCATCCCGGCCCCTCTGTACGGTGTGTGCTAGAAAGGGGTTGACAAATTACTGAACCGTACCCTACCTGTGGCAGGGACAAGTGGTAGCACGAAACAAGCGTGGGGGTTACTGGAACAAGACTCGATCTACGGTCGACTCAGGAGGTTTATAGTTTCCTGCCTGACATGTATAACAAATATATTTCAACCAATACAATCAACACTCATTATATCTTGCTATGCCATACCGGACATACCCGTCCCGACGGAGACCGGCGACAAGCTCACGCCTACCCAAGGCAGAGGCTTTCCCGGATTCCTTTCCGGTATGCATGCAAGATACATGAGGATGATTACCATCACAAGTATACTCATTTCCAACAGCATGGAAATCACCAATATGCATCCATGCAAATGATCATATCACATGAAATAACAAGTCCTTCGAAATGAGGTGGTGTTATAAACGTGTCAACGAACACACCAAAAATATTATGCCGGGGTTCAGAATGCTTGCCTTCAATGTGTGGTAAGTCAGGGTGTACTTCAAAACTTTTGAAAGTTTCTCCTCTCTTCAAAAATCCTATTTTAGCCATATAAAGAATTAACACACAAAATAAAAACAGCACCAAAAGTTGTTTTGAAATTTTTTCAAATAAATATTAAAATAAACTAGACAATATTTGAGAGAGGTAGGAAAAAGAATCATTTCATTTGGAGTTGTATTTAAAAAGATATAGCCAGTCAAAGATTTGGTCAAAATCTGTTTTTAATAAAAACAGAAAAAGAAAACGTTTCAGAGGGGAATACGCTTTCGAAGCGGGGAAAACGTACTTGGGGTTTTTACGCTTTCTCTTAACACGCGTGGTGGCGGGGTGGGTCACTGACAGTAGGTTTTTATCCTAACAGGAAAAGGAGGTTTTTCGACATAAGCAGTAGGAATAATATGATCACTATATGTAATAGTCTTCTCTTCGACTTTAATAGGTGCAACTACTTTCACTTCAATAGGAGGATTATATTTAAACCACTTCTCTTTAGGGAGATCAACGTGAGTAGCAAAAGTTTCACAAAAAGTAGCTACTATCTCAGAGTCAAGTCCATACTTAGAGCTAAATCCACGAAAAGCATCGGTATCCATAAAAGATTTAACACAATTGAACTTAGGTGTCATAACGGACTCCTTACCGTCGTTGGAACCCCAATATTCAGAGTTTTGTTTAATTCTTTCCAATAAGTCCCATTTGAAATCAATAGTCTTCAGCACATAGGAGCCAACACATGAAGTATCGAGCAAGTTGCGATTATCAAGAGAAAGCCGAGCATAAAAATTCTGAATAATCATTTCCCGAGAGAGCTCATGATTGGGGCATGAATACAACATTGACTTAAGGCTCCCCCAAGCTTGAGCGATGCTTTCTCCTTTGCGAGGCCAGAAATTATACATATAATTACGATCATGATGAACAAGATTCATCGGATAGAACTTCTGGTGAAATTCCAACTTGAATCGCTTATAATTCCAATATCTCGTATCATCACATAGCCTATACCATGTCATTGCATCTCCCTTCAAAGATAAAGGGAAGACCTTCCTTTTGAAATCATCATTGGGAATACCTGCAAGCTTAAATAATCCACAAACTTAATCCACAAAGATAAGGTGTAAATCGAGATGCAATGTTCCGTCTCCTGCAAAAGGATTAGCTAGCAGTTTTTCTATCATACCCAAAGGAAACTCAAAGTGAATATTTTCATAAAGTTCAGTAGGTGTAGGAGCATTTCTTTTCTCTTCTGGTTGGGGTGAAGATACCCCACACAAGCCCCTCAAAGGATTAGTTTCCATAGTGACAAGTAACAGAAAATTTCAGCACACTATACAATTGTTTCCTTAACAAGTTCCACTCACCAAAAGCGCTACACTCCTCGGCAACGGCGCCAGAAAAGAGTCTTGATGACCCACAAGTATAGGGGATCTATCATAGTCCTTTCGATAAGTAAGAGCATCGAACCCAATGAGGAGCAGAAGGAAATGATAAGCGGTTTTCAGTAAGGTTTTCTCTGCAAGCACTGAAATAGTAGGTGATAGATAGTTTTGTGATAAGATAAATAGTAACGAGCAAAAAGTAAATAAAGTAAATAAAGTGCAGCAAGGTGGCCCAATCCTTTATGTAGCAAAGGATAAGCCTGGACAAATTCTAATAATGAAGAAGGAGCTCCCGAGGACACATTGGGAATTATCGTCAAGCTAGTTTTCATCACGTTTGTAAGATTCGCGTTCGGTACTTTGATAATTTGATATGTGGGTGGACCGGTACTTGGGTACTGCCCTAACTTGGACAAGCATCCCACTTATGATTAACCCCTATTGCAAGCAACCGCAACTACAAAAAGGAGTATTAAGGTAAACCTAACCACAACATTAAACATATGGGTCCATATCAACCCCTAACGAAGCAACGCATAAACTATGGTTTAAGCTTCTGTCACTCTAGCAACCATCATCTACTTATTACTTCCCTATGCCTTCCTCTAGGCCCAAATAATGGTGAAGTGTCATGTAGTCGACGTTGACATAACACCACTAGAGGAAAGACAACATACATCTCATCAAAATATCGAACGAATACCAAATTCACATGACTACTAATAGCAAGACTTCACCCATGTCCTCAGGAACAAACGTAACTACTCACAAAGCATATTCATGTTCATAATCAGAGGAGTAATAATATGCATAAAGGATCTGAACATATGATCGTCCACCAAGTAAACCAATTAGCATCAACTACAAGGAGTAATCAACACTACTAGCAACCCACAGGTACCAATTTGTGGTTTTGATACAAGATTGGATACAAGAGATGAACTAGGATTTTGAGAGGAGATGGTGCTGGTGAAGATGTTGATGGAGATTGACCCCTTCCCAATGAGAGGATCGTTGGTGATGACGTTGGTGATGATTTCCCCCTCCCGGAGGGAAGTGTCCCCGGCAGAACTGCTCCGCCAGAGCCCTACATTGATTCCGCCAAGGTTCCGCCTCGTGGCGGCGGAGCTTCGTCCCATAAGCTTGCCCACGCCTTTTTCTAGGGTAAAAGTGATGATATAGCAGAAGATGGACGCCGGAGGCCCACCAGGGGGCCCAGGAGATAGGGGGCCGCGCCCTACAAGGGGGTGCGCCCCCCTGTCTCCTGGACAGGGTGTGGGCCCCCTGGCCTATTTGTTTCGCTCATAAATTCTTATTAAATCCAAAAAGTTGTTTCGTGGAGTTTCAGGACTTTTGGAGTTGTGCAGAATAGGTTTCCAACATTTGCTCCTTTTCCAGCCAAAATTCCAACTGCCGACATTCCCCCTCTTCATGGTAAACCTTGTAAAATAAGAGAGAATAGCCATAAGTATTGAGATATAATGTGTAATAATAGCCCATAATGCAATAAATCTTGATATAAAAGCATGATGCAAAATGGATGTATCATATAGTGTAGGTCTATTGTAAGTTACTACGCCGTAATTTCTTTATTGTATAGAGTTGGTTTTTTCTTAAATCCTACTAGTTACTGCCATCATTCTCTATCTGAGAAAAATCTGATGTAGTCGACTGGGACGAAACATTCGCCTCTAACAGGCTTGCTTTTTAGCGGGCCACAATTGGGCCGGACTGCAACATTCTTGGGCCTGAAAGGCCATTGGGGCCTTCACACTTTGCGCCAGGCCCACAACTTACTCGGGCCTATATTCGGCCCAAACTTTAGTTGGGCCTTGAGTGGACCCATTGCTTAGTTGGGCCCATGTAGCTTTGGGCCATTAACAGGCTGAATATTCTGCTGGCCTGTTACAGCCCAGAAGAAACCATGGGCCCTTAGTAGGCCGAAATGCATGTTGGGACTCAATTTTCACTAGTCGTCGATGGGCCTTCAGCAGGCTGAAATGTAGACCAGGCCTTTTTTGGCCCAGTTAAATGATGGGCCGTTACCAGGACGAAACATATCTCGGGCCTTAGTTGGCCCACTCATATCATGGGCCTTTGTCGGCATTCTGGGAACGGGGATCCCCAGACTTGCCTGCCTACGGCCTGCGGCGTGGCTCGAGCAGTGGCCCAGTACGGTCCGTCTTCATCAACCCAAGCTCAAGATCCTCGCGAGGGGCCAAGCCTCGCGGGGCGGACGATGCAAGGCTTCCTCAGGGGCGGCCTCATTAGGTAGGCTCGCGAGGAGGTGGAGAGATCAAGAAAAGGAGTACCTCGCGAGGTTCTCATGACGCAAGCCATGATGATCGACACCAGGCGGGCGCCAGGCAGGCGCTAGCCAGCGCAGTGTCCTCGTTTCCTCTTTGGTGCGAATGGGGCAAGCGCAGGCGCGAAGTACCGAGGCATCAAGCAAAGGTTACCATATCGGTGCAACAAGAACAAGACCAGTAGAGCGGTAGGGTGGAGGTCACCGTGGAGCCCAAGACGGCGTCATCGCTAGTGCCTTTGGCAGTCGAAGACCAACTTTAGTCTAGATAACTTGTACTAGCTATCCCCCTTCAAAAATGGCCATTGTTGGCTCCCTTCCCGCTCAATATTTGGGAAGAGGACCAGGGCCCTTATAAATAGAGATAGCCACGACCACCGTAGGGGGACGATCTGATCTAGAGCTGATCGAATCCATCCCAAGTAGTGCACCAGCTCAAGAACACCCCTCGCGAGGCTGTTCTTCCTCTGTACTATTCATCATTAGCCCTAGAGGCAATCCACCACACCACACACTAGAGTAGGGTATTACACCACAACGGTGGCCCGAACAAGTATAAACCTTGTGACCTTTGTGTTGTTCATCGTGTAGCTTCGATTCGCGACGAGGCTTTGGGGCGTGGATCGGTAGGGAGAAGATCTTCATGCGCACCCCAGAGTTCGAACCTTAAGGGTTTTGCCGGAACCCGATGTCCAACATTTGGCGCGCCAGGTAGGGGTGCACCGAAAACATCTTTCCGCTGATCTACGTTCCACTACTTCGTCGCATCCATGGCCGGCGACCCGACAACCAACGCCAACCGCTGGGACGCATGGCCTGCACACGCCGTGCCGCCTGCCCAAGGTGACCTCAACCCTGCACCCCAGGCAGCCCCTGCTTCGCAGAACGCTGCAGGGCGCTGGCGACGCGGCCAAGCGCCGCCTGCTCTCCCGCCGCGGCAGGTGCGGTCAGCAGCAAGGGCCTCAAACCACGCCGCGGCCACAGTGCCGCACACCCAACGGGAGCAGGCGAACATGAAGGTCGTGCTCACGGTGGCTCGGGAACTGCTACGGTGCAGGCTGCAAGAGAGCGGCCGTGACGTGCTCCTGGAGTGCGTCGCCGAGCTCTTGGATGCCGCAGCTTCAGGGGCGCCTCCTTTCTGCGTCCAGCTTCCACCCTAGGCCCTGGGCGGATCATACGGCAGGCCCATCTGCGCCCGTGCACCCTCGGGCGCATCCCAAAGCTTCATCAACACCAGCTCGACCATCAGCGCCGGGCGTTAGGCTGTATCAGCACCGCCCCTGGTGAGCGAGGGCATGCGCATCACCACGTACGGCCCGGGCGGGCCGCCGCCCATCACCCCCAAGACGGCGTGGAACATGGGGCACTACAGCGAAGGCTTCGGGGTGGCAGCCTCGGAGGCTTGCGTGCCCCACATGGTGGATCAGGAATACGCACTGGAAGAAGACCACAGATTGTTCCTCGGGTCAGGCTAGGGAGAAGAGACGGCAGAAGCCGAGCCTTTTCAGGAGCCTCAAGGGAGCGTTGCCAACCGTGCCGACGGCAGCAGCTATCAGGTACCGCTAATTCCTTAGGAGCAAGCTTATGCTAACCATGGGACGCAGGAAGTCGAGGTCACTGCGGCGGAAAGCTGCCCCAGCTCGGCACCCTCCCTCCCGCTAGGAGGAGCGCACAGGGAGCTGCGGGAGAGGGGCCGGGAGCCAGGCCCCTCCCTGCGACGCGCGGAGCAAGGTGTTTCTCGGAGGTAGGCCCTCTGCTGGGGAGGTACCGCAAGGCCTGCCCCCGGCAGAGGACCTGTGGTCGTCGGGGGAACCGCTGGTCTCCCCTTTACCCCATTGGCATCATCCTTGGTTTCTGGTCGCCGTCAATGGCGGTCGAGGGTGGCGCAAGGCGGGGCCGTCATCTGGCGATATGAAGCAAGGCCAGTACCTGTGAAGAAGGCCCAGTGCCTGTGAAGCTCGCCGCTCGTGACACTCTCACATAATAATGAGTTGGGGCTGTAAATGCCCCAGAGTCGCCGGAGAGCCGCCCTCGGGCCTCGGGGGCTCCCTCCCACGCCCAGTTGCAGCACTTAGCTTTGCGCTGGTGAGAAGACGTCGAATACTAGACTAGGTGCCAAACGCGGCCTTTTGTTTTTCACCTCCTTTTATGTGGTCGAGCTTTCTCGCTTTGGATTTAAGTTGAAGTTGAATTTGTGTTTGCGTATGTGGGGAGGGGTTTCTTGTCTTATTCGCGTGATTTCTCGTGTTCTGGTTTCTGCCCAAGTTGGAATTCGCACTAGCTGCCTCCCCCTCACGAGCCCCTCGCGGGCTGGGCTGGGTTTAGCACACTCGCACATGTCGTCCTGCGGACAGAACCCGCTCTCGCGAGGCTCTCAACGAATGGTCAGCAGGTCTCCCGAAGGACCCTCGGGGAACCACCACAATCCTATTTAGGGCTCGCCCGGGATAAAGGTAAATTACAGGAACTAACCCGTCACGGGGCCCGTAGCATCATGCAGGCACGCATTCAGCATCGTTCCTAGAGCCGCGAGCACAATGATCTTTCTTACATGAGGGGCTTCCCCTCCCAAAAATGCTCTTACAACCTTCAGGGCCACGCCCGAGCTTTTTGTGTGCATGATAAACGGCAAAGGGATACAGGATCAACCAGACATGTCGCTCACCACATCCTCTTGGTCGCCTCCGGAGGCGTCACTGGAGCCGCTGTCACTGTCACTGGCATCGCCATTGCTGCCACCGGCGCCATCTTCACCATCGTTCACCACGTCATTTTCATCCGCGGCAACTACCACCCTGTCAACATCAGAGGTGAAGGCCCAGACAAGTGCATCCACATTGTCCTCCACCCACCGCGCCAGGTCACCTCGAATGGCCACGGGCACCGGAGCAATGACGGCATCAAAGTCAAAGTGAGGATCCCTATCCTGAAGGTGGCTGAAGACACGGGAGAGTGCACGTGCGAGCAGGATGCGGCTCCTCTCCTTGACCAGCTGGCGAGCTCTCTTAGTGCGATCTCCAGATGCATCACCACGTCAGTGAAGAACTGGAGATTGCCGGCATAGTTGGCCACATGAGGTTGCGAAGCGGTCGCATCACACATATTGCCTAGGGCCGTGTTGGCCCTGTCCCTGAGCGTTTGGAGCATGGGGCCATGCATGTGCTCTAGCGTCTGTCGTTGGCGAATCTCATCTTCGTTCTGCCGCGCAATGGACTCAGCGTCATCGACCCTCCGTTGGAGAAGAAACAGCTTGGAACGGGAGGAGGCCAACTCAGCCTGCGCCACGACTATGGCGGCTGCGGTGGCCTTCGCGTGCTACGTCGCTTCAGTCAGCTTGGTCCTCAGAGCGGCAGTCCTGCCCGCAGCCTCCTCTTCAATTAGCTCCAACCTCTCGCCATACTCACGCACAAGACCCACGCGAACTTCCGCCACGCAACGGTCGACCTCTTCTTGGATTCAGGCCTCCCGCGCGCCGACGTCATCCTCCGCCTAGGTAACCTGGCGCTCCCTCGTCTCCAACCATTCAAGATCGAGGTTGCACTTGGCAGCCTGCAGTGTCAGTGCTTCCTTACGCTTACGGAGCTCCTCCTCCTCGACGGGCGTCCCCTTCAGCGACGCAAGGGCAGCCTGGCGCAGCTCCACTTGCTGCTACAGGGAAATGCTCCATGCTTGGGGCTCCCACACATGCTTCTCCGTGATCTCATGTCGCTAGCATGCCTCCTGAGCCTCCTCAATGGCTCAGGAGCAGGCCTCTCACGAGGCCACGAGAGATGCTTTGGCCTTTGCGTTGTCAAGATCACGCTGATGACGCGCAAGGTTGACCACCAGCTTCAGCTTGTGTCGCTCCTCAACCAGTCGCAGGACCTCAGCTTCAAGGCACGCGTCCATGTCCACAAGCTCTCCACCAAGCTGGCCCATAGCATCCGTTGCCTTCCGGAGGAACTCTTGGCGGATGTCGCAACACTCCTGCGCTCGCTTGAGCATGTCGTCAATATCATCCTCCGCCGTCGGTGTTGGCGGAGGGCCCTGAAGTTGTTCGCTCCCTCTCGGGGGACACGAGGGGGAGGCCCTAGGTGGCCGGAGGCGGTTGGAAGGGGGCGGCTACAGTGAGGGAGCGCACTGTAGCGCGCTCTAGAGCACCCAAATGGCATGCCATGGCATTAAGAAAGGGGAGTGGGCGCGGCCACTTGTGTCCAGTAGTGCCAGGAGGTATTAGGATAGCAGGGGGAAGCCTTGGATGCCTTGTGGAACCAATGGAGTGAGGAGGGAGGTGAGAAAGAGAGAGGAAGGTGCTATCCAGAGGGGTAAATGGGGGTGTTTCACCCCTCAATCATTGAGCTGAGGCCAGGGAAGAGTTACTAGAGATAGGAGAAGACTAGGAGGAGCTGTGGTAAAAAGTTGAGCTCAAGGAGATTAGGGGAAGGGGTCAAAATGGTGTTTTTGGAAAAATGGCAGAAGGTGTTTGTTGTTGGTTTGGGCAAGAAAATTAATTCCACTTGCCATGAGAACGAACAGGATGGAATGGCACATAGAATTATGGTGTTCCACCAAGTTTGAGCTCATTTGGGCAAAGTAGCCAATGTAACTTTGGTGAACCCTAGAAATCAGCAGAAATGGTTTTGCCAAGATTTAGTCATGCAAATCTATTCTCCTTGATGAACCACTTTTTTTAGTGTCATCATTTGAGGATTTGAACATGTCCACAAAAATTTAGATCAAAAGGACACACTTGGCAATGTAGAGTTGTCCAAATTTGGTTCTGGACAGGAAGGGTTTTGGGGCACTTTGATGAAGTTAACTTGTTCTCCAAGTTGTGCCATTTGGTCTAGATGAATAATTAGAACATTTGAGAATGTTCACAAGGTTTGAGATTATTTGGGAATGTTTGGCAATGTAAAGTTGCTCAAACTTCAAAATGGACAGAAATGGTTTTGAGGGTATTTCATGGGGTTATGCTATTCTCCATGACATGAGACTTGGCAAGATCATCAAAAATGTCATATGTGACATGCTAGAATTTTCTTGGAATTTTTGGAGAATATTTCCTTTGTAAATATTTCAAAAACTTGAAATATCCAGAAAGGGTTTTTGAGGGATTTGACCAATATTTTGAACATGACCATGTGTTGAAACTCTTATATATGGACAATATATGTCCACTGAGTTTCCCTGATTTTTGTTAAATATTTGTAAAACAATAAAATAATTTTTCCCTATTAAAGACCATTTTTGGCCTTAAGAAAAAGCTTTTAAATATAATAGGAAAATAACTTTCAAAATTATATTTTTGTGGTTTCTGGGTATCCTATATCTAATAGGAGTCAAATATGTTTTTATAAAGATTTTTACTGCCCTTAATTAAGTACTTGCAGTGCAAACCTCAATTCAGGGGTTTTTGGAAAACTAATTTTTGAAAATACTTTTTGGCCAAATTATTTTTGTAAGAAAATACTATGTTGCTCTATACACATGGCATGATCATTGGGAAAATGTTTTGGATCAAGGAGATGAAGTATAGGAGTTGGAGGATTTATTTGATTTTTAGAGCACTTGCAAACAGCAAACAAACATCCAATCAAGCAAAGTCCAAAACACTCAAAAGTTTTTGTCAAAACACATTTTATCATGATTTAATAGCTTAAGTGTTGTGGCATGAAAATCAGGGTGTGACAGACCTACCCCCCGAGATTCCCAGACTAGGCGCGGAAAGGAGTATGGAAACTTGGATTTGGGGTAGTCTTCAAGTCCTCATGTCGCTTCTGCTTCCGTGTAGTGCTCCATTGAGCTTGAAGTACTTGATGGTGTGGCTTCGTGTATGACACTCTTCTTGATCCAGGTTGCTAGTGGGTAGCTCGCGGTAGGTTAGATTGGGCTACGGGTCGATGGCTCGGTGGTCAATGCCCTCGTAGAGATCGGGCAAGTTAGGAGGTTGGAAACACTTCCGGGGTTGTGATGCATGGGAAGTGTTGTGCACATCGGGTAACTCAGGTGGCAACTCCAGCTGGTAACTGTCTCCTCTTCGTCTCGTAGTGATCTCAGAGGGGGTTGTTAAATCTTGGAGTGATCTCGAAGGGGGCCGATGAATCTTGGTGTGGGTCTCTTTGTCATGGAAATGCTTGGTTCCTTAAAGAGGAGTGGCTTGCAGATACACCTGGTCTTCGACGTGGATGTTTACTCCATGATGATGGTGGTAGTTCTTCCTCCTTGGCATGGCGGTCTTCAAATGTTCCTGGACTAGCTGAACGGCTCTTCTTCCATCTTCGGGTGGACAAGTAGGTCACCAAATGATGATCACAACTATCTTGTCTAAGCACTCCATGAAGACTTTGTTCACGGGGTACATAAAGTGGGATGGGGCATCGATGGTGGTCATGGTTGAGTATCGGCCAAGGTCTTATGATCTAGAACCAAAGCCCAAGGTCAGGATCCGACCATGTTGTGGCTTGGTAGGGCTTAAGGGTTTCAAGGATTCTACTGTGCGAGTGAACATTTATCATCTTATCTTTAAGCACGGCTTCTGAGATGCCAATAGTTTACCTAGTCTTCACATCATATTACCAAAAGAATCAACTCGTATAGGTAAACTCCAATCATCACTCATGTTATTCATATCCTCATGGCTCCTGAGAGAAGGTCTAACAAAATCATATATGTCTACAATCCCCAAACTCATTTGTATGTCTACCCCTAAAAATCCATGGATAGAGCATATAAGCTGCTAAGCTTGAACGTGACAATCCAAGTGCTCAGCCTGTTCTTCCAAGGTCTAAGATAAAGCACCTCTATCCTAAGGAAACACGTCGTAAGCCACTCCAAGATCTTGTTTCCTTCCTATGAATCAACTCCAACAGCCCATTAACTTCCATCAATCACTACATAATCCATTTAATTCTACAAATCCAATGTTTATGGTGTTCCACATTAACTTCATATGAATGCTATAGTCAGTCCACCTATTCCCATTATCATGGTCAAGTAATCTCCAATGTCAAGCGTATATAGATCCCTAAATCAACTCCGACAATTAATCCAATCTCCTAGTTTATCATCCACCGAGAAACATGGTATCATGATCGAGATCATTAGTCTAAATTCAATTTACTCCGAACCATGTAGACATACTCAGCAACTATATTCAACTAGAATCACCTATTTAAATCCAAATCTTGTGTCCAACGAGAATTTCCACACTTTCCCCCAAGTCAATATCGTAATATCAACTATCTCCTATCAATATCCCCTGCCTAAGACAGATCCAAATACTTCCAAGAATTTCAGCTTGCGATCATAATTGTCCTATTAAATCCAATTTACTCAGGGGTAAAGAAAGCTATGCTACTCTATAATCATGATCCCACCAAGTTCATCTATCAAAATGGTAGCCTTATAATCTACCAAATAGTCTCATATAATTCCTCAAGTCATTGATATAAACTCACCAAGTCATTTGTCCTCTGTTCCTATATCCTTAAATTGATCTTCCCTATGGCATCGTCAGTTTTGGTGCTATCTTAGAATGATAATGTGCTTGTTCACTATGTCCACTAGTTCCATAATGAACCCAGTGTTGTGCGAGGTTTACAGAGGCTTAACCGGTTCTCTTGCAATTCTGTGGGTTAAGCACATGGTTAAGGACTGGGGTATCTCATGAAGTCTCGAAGGGTCTAGGAATGGGTTTCTAGTCTGGAGGGTTAAACATAACTCTATGGGGTTTCACTTGGTCGAGGAGGCTGTAGAAAGTTCCTCGGTGCTAGTTGGTCGCCGAGGTAGAATCCCTGCTGTATCTTGTCTTGCCGGTCTTCAGTCGATGAGAGAGATGAGAGGGAAAAGTGGCATAGATGGGGAATGCCTAAAGGGGGTTCTATAGTGCAGGTGCAAACAAACAAGTGCCAAAAAGGCCAAACACAAACAACAAAATAAGGCAGGTGATATAGTCGCGTACTTGTTGCCTAGGGCAAAAGGGCGACTGATATCAAAAACACAACACATAAAAACAAGCAACACACAATCATGGTTCTATTCGAACTATCATACGGACTTGACTGCGCATAGGGGGTACACGACTCATCCTACCCTAGGGGTTCTCGGACTCAGTAGTCGTGCCTTGTCCCTCATGCAGTCTTCTGAGTTTTCCTCAGGTGTTGCTACATCTCTTGTAGTTGTTCGATGAAACAATCCGGGTTGATCCTGAAGATTCTTCAACAACTTCTTGCCTGTTGAAGTGATGGGGTGAAGGTGGCTCCTCGTTGCTGGCATTGACTTGATCTTCTCTTGTCTTCTTAATCACGATGATCCCTTTCTGTCTTCTAAGCCGTCGATGGTACCAGGTAGGTAATCCTTTATGCAATGACATTATCAAGGCGTAATAGAGGTCCATCATGTCGGTTACGTTGATGACAACTTCGACACCAAGAGCGGGGGATGATGAGAACCGTTTTCCTGCTCACTATGGTGAGGCGGACGAAATGGCTAGGTTCTCATCCACCGGTGGTTGCCGATACAACAACGGTAGTGACAGGGTTACTCTATTAGCGATGTATATCATGATCTTGCATATCCTATGCCCTGATCATCATAGGCTAAGGTTGCATCATCTTGGGGGTAGTGTCAAGGGTGTCACCATCTCCTGGGTCTTTAGGTCCTCATTCCTCGAGGATGTATCTTCTGTTGGTATCGTCTTGTTGTGCTATTGCCTATCTTGTGTTCAGGAGATGTGGGTGAATGTCTGGCAAGGCATCTTCCTTCTAGATTATCCACGAGGATTACAAGGAATCCAGTGGCCAGGGGCATAAGGGTTCTAGCGACCAAAGGTTTTGAAGGGGAAGAGATTAATAAGGAAAGTATACCCTAGTTTTCGAAAAAGCTGAGAAGGGAAGAGAAGTATAGATAGTTTTGGAAAACTAGTAGTAGTTTTGGAAACAGTTTTACCCTAACTAACCACCATGCTAACTAAGGCTTCCTACAGTCAGGATGGCTCTGATACCAGCTCTGTGGGGACCCCGACTCATAAGTCGTGATCATCGAATGCACATGTACAGTGATCCCAGAGATCAATGCTCACAAAACACACAGAAGCTGAATAACAAGAGTCTTATATCCATACATACCGTTTTACACAAGTAGGACCATTATGGTCAAGTCTTGAGTATATCATCGCAGCGGAAATCTTCGTCGATAACTTGGACCCATGCCATCTGCCTTAACCCTACAGGCATTCTAACTGGGAAGCGTCCTAGCTCGCATGTTCGTCATCGAAGTATTCTTCATCATATCCTGTTCTTTCAAGCTTGGCCAATAAAATAACCAGTGGCAAGCCAATGAGTACTTTGAATGTACTCGCAAGCAACCCATGTTTGGTTCCAGATACAACAATGCATGATATAGGTAAATTTTTGTAGAAAGCTAGTTTTGAGTGCAATGACATGTTCAACAACTTGTAAGACATGCATCAAGAGAATTCAAGTAACCATGGGGACATGTTACAGATATCAACATAAATAGTGTGGGCACCAACCCAACTCAATTATGTCAAGTCCTTTGACTTGACCCAAGTAGTTTTATCAACACACACACACACATGGTTGAAAACTCTGGACGTAGTTTAAGCAGCACCGCCCAACTGTCCTTGATCGTGGACACGGCTATTCGAATAGTTTTACACTCTGCAGAGGTTGCACACTGTACCCACAAGATTCGGGGAACTTCCGTGTCATCCACGACTCGCGGTACCTCAAGCACCCGGGGTAAGCACCCGATCACTACCTTTCCCTAGACGACACTAACAAGGAGTCCACTCGTTGTTCCGTATCCTCACGATGTACATCATATGAGACTCACTCGAGATCGTAACATCCGAGAGGGGACACAACGGTGTGTCCGGTACCCTGTAAAGACAGTCATGGCCGCCCTACCTGGCACGACCCCGTCCCGAGAGAGAGCACCAACTCTCCCCCGTCACTAGTAATGCGGGCTCCAAGCTAGTATCAACCTAGGTAATCAATAATGCCCTTTCCCATATAAGGGTAGAGTGGTTGCGCATGTAAGGTTGGGACAGTCGACAAATCTTAAATCTAATCTGTTTTCGAAAACAACACACACACTTGCCTCGGTACACCACTTTGTCATCAAGTGGTTACCCATCTCATCATCTCCCTCGGGCATAAGTGGCACCCGACGGGGTTTTCGAAAAGTCTTTTGAAAATACTTTGCCTCCTTCACCATGCATATACCCGTCCCTTTTTGCGTAGCACTACCTTAGCATCCTATCTACTCCTGCCGGCATAACCCTCATAAGAAGGTAGGGTCATGCACAATGCAAGTATCAACGAGGAAGTAATAGAGGCAACCAACCCACGTGGTTCACTATCTCATCATGATTCCGATGCAACAATAATAAAGAGCTATATGACATGCATAAAAAGGGTTTCATAGACATGGTCAAAGGGCTGCTTGCCTGGTTCATCAGAGTCTTGAAATCTTCTGGTCCTTCTCCAAGTACTCCGTCTACCTCGTCAACTAACATCGGAAACAAACACAATAAGCAACACAACAAGGCAAAAGAAAAAGTGCTCTAAAAATGTGAGTTGGACTTTTCTAGGATACCTCTGGTCATATGAGGAATGACCAATGTGATTTCACTGGAAGTGGATCAATGGATATTTCCAAACATTTCGATATGATGGAATCAAGGGGTTTATGGAATTGCAAGAAGTGTACGGAAGAATTATTTTGAAAAATGAGCAAAGGCACCCATTTAATAAAGGATGATTTTAGAAGAATCTAGGAATTGGTTTCACTGGATTTGGAGTTCAAATGGATTTCCTATGAATTTGCAAAGTTGGCTATATATGAAGAAATAGACCATTATTTGTGTGGCACAGAAAGTATAAAAAAAATGTTCATAAACTAAGTTATGAACTTAGGAACACCTAGGAATTTGGATCATGGAATTTGGATCAAAAATGGGCTCTCTGTGATTTTCTAAAGTTTATCACAGAAATGAAAAAATAGGATTTGATAAATACTTGTGAAAGAAATATTTTTGCAAAGATGTGCAAGTAGCACTATGTGATAGGGAATGAATTTAGAAACTACTAGAAATTTGAATCATCAAATTTGGAGTTAATTTGAATTGTCTATGGATTTTTGAAGTTCCTTGAAAAAGAAAAAGAGAAATGTTTGACCAAAATGGGCCGGATCCGGGCGGCGGCAGCGCACACTGTGCGAGGTTTAGCGGCAGGGCGTCACTGGGCCGGCCCAGCAGCTCGGCCACACGCGCGCAGGGGCCACGTTGAAGGCGGCTCCTGGAAATACGCCTTCGCGTGGGGAAGGCGGTAACGGCGGAAGCCGTCACCACTTAAACGGCGGGGCCCGCCTGCTGGGTCGCTGACGCGCGGGTCCCAGCTACAGGCCGCCTTCAACCTCCCGCGCGGCGCAACGGGAAACAGGGGAGGCGAGCCCAAGCGGCGCCGACGCTCTCCCCGGCGGCACCGACCACCTCCATGGGCGCCTGGCACACCAGCGTGCTCGGGGGAATGTGACGCATCCTCCGAGGTACTCCACGAGCGCGGGGGCGGTCTGAGGTGAGCGCCCCGTCGTCCATGGCGGAGGAGGCCGACGGCGAGATTCAGCACGGCGAGGTAGACGCAGGGAGGAGGAAATGGAGCTTGGGGTGGGTCAGCGGTGGTAGACGCGGAGAGAGAGAGGCTCGGGATAGCCCGAATTTAGGCGGAGTCAGACGGCGGAGCTCCGGCCATTGCGGTGGATGGAGGGCACGGGGAGAGGAGCTGGCTGCTCGAGGAGATCTCTGGGGGAAGATAGAGCGAATGGCGCCCAGAGGAGGGGCTCGGGATGGTCGTTTAAGGCAGGGTGACGGTGCACCATGGCGGCGTCCATGGCCACGGCCTAGGCGATGCCGGAGGCCGAATTGGCACACTCGGCCATGTCCGGGGTGTTCGTGGGCGTGGACTACGCCCAGGAGGAGAAGAGAGGGAGCGGGAAACGCGGCAAGCGGGTCCCCGCCGTGGCCAGCGACTGGCGCGCTCGGGCGGCGCTCTGTCCATACGCGAGGAGAGCCGGAGAGGCAGAGAGAGGTGGGGGACGACAGTGTAGCGTGCTGCAGACATCGAGGTGACCTCGGGGGACACGAGGGGGAGGCCCTAGGTGGCCGGAGGCGGTTGGAAGAGGGCGGCTACAGTGCAGGAGCGCACTGTAGCGCGCTCCAGAGCGCCCAAATGGCATGCCATGGCATTAAGAAAGGGGAGTGGGCGCGGCCACTTGTGTCCAGTATTGCCAGGAGGTATTAGGATAGCAGGGGGAAGCCTTGGATGCCTTGTGGAACCAATGGAGTGAGGAGGGAGGTGAGAAAGAGAGAGGAGGGTGCTATCCAGAGGGGTAAATGGGGGTGTTTCACCCCTCAATCATTGAGCTGAGGCCAGGGAAGAGTTACTGGAGATAGGAGAAGACTAGGAGGAGCTGTGGTAAAAAGTTGAGCTCAAGGAGATTAGGGGAAGGGGTCAAAATGGTGTTTTTGGAAAAATGGCAGAAGGTGTTTGTTGTTGGTTTGGGCAAGAAAATTAATTCCACTTGCCATGAGAACTAACAGGATGGAATGGCACATAGAATTAGGGTGTTCCACCAAGTTTGAGCTCATTTGGGCAAAGTAGCCAATGTAACTTTGGTGAACCCTAGAAATCAGCAGAAATGGTTTTTCCAAGATTTAGTCATGCAAATCTATTCTCCTTGATGAACCACTTGGTTTCATGTCATCATTTGAGGATTTGAACATGTCCACAAAAATTCAGATCAAAAGGACACACTTGGCAATGTAGAGTTGTCCAAATTTGGTTCTGGACAGGAAGGGTTTTGGGGCACTTTGATCAAGCTAACTTGTTCTCCAACTTGTGCCATTTGGTCTAGATGAATAATTAGAACATTTGAAAATGTTCACAAGATTTGAGATTATTTGGGAATGTTTGGCAATGTAAAGTTGCTCAAACTTCAAAATGGACAGAAATGGTTTTGAGGGTATCTCATGGGGTTATACTATTATCCATGACATGAGACCTGGCAAGATCATCAAAAATGTCATATGTGACATGCTAGAATTTTCTTGGAATTTTTGGAGAATATTTCCTTTGTAAATATTTCAAAAACTTGAAATATCCAGAAAGGGTTTTTGAGGGATTTGACCAATATTTTGAACATGACCATGTGTTGAAACTCTTATATATGGACAATATGTGTCCACTGAGTTTCCCTGATTTTTGTTAAATATTTTTAAAACAATAAAATAATTTTTCCCTATTAAAGACCATTTCTGGCCTTAAGAAAAAGCTTTTAAATAAAATAGGAAAATAACTTTCAAATTTATATTTTTGTGGTTTCTGGGTATCCTATATCTAATATGAGTCAAATATATTTTTATAAAGATTTTTACTGCCCTTAATTAAGTACTTGCAGTGCAAACCTCAATTCAGGGGTTTTTGGAAAACTAATTTTTGAAAATACTTTTTGGCCAAATTATTTTTGTAAGAAAATACTATATTGCTCTATACACATGGCATGATCATTGGGAAAAGGTTTTGGATCAAGGAGATGAAGTATAGGAGTTGGAGGAATTATTTGATTTTTAGAGCACTTGCAAACAACAAACAAAAATCCAATGAAGCAAAGTCCAAAACACTCGAAAGTTTTTGTCAAAACACATTTTATCATGATTTAATAGCTTAAGTGTTGTGGCATGAAAATCAGGGTGTGACACTCACGCACCCCAAGCACTGCAATTGGTCGGTCAGGCGCAAGGAGAAGTGGCGCAAGAGGGCAATGGAAGGGGTAATGCCTACCATGGCTTCACAGACAAAGGCGAAGACAGCAAGAAGGGTAATGGATTGAGGGTCAAGATGCATCATGTGGATCTGATAGTGGGAAAGCACAACATTGAAAAAGGCGGAGAAAGGAGGAACCAGGCCAGCCCACAGGGCGTCGGCGAAGAATCGAACCTCCGTGAAGATCCTGGCGAAGGAGGCATGGGACGTAGGCCAAGCCGTTGTCCTTCCGCACTCGTTAAAGCTGGAGGCAGGGCGGAGCGGACCTTGTCCAAGGCTTCCAGGTTGAGTATCAGCGACGGGCCGATGGCAGGCGCGATTGCCGGGGGCGAGATGGACGAGGGCCCAGGCTTCTTCCCTTTCTCCTTTTTTCTTGGCGCCATGGTAATGGAAGGGGGCAGAGCTCAAGTCAGATTGGAGGTGGAAATAGAGGCTCAAGGAAGAAAGGGGAACAGGAAGCACGCGGGTAGCCGAGGGGAAATAACTTTGTAAAGCTTCGTGGCCGCCTAGCCAAGCGGATATTGGGGGATCGTGGGGAAGCGGAGACGCCCACGTCCAATCAGCTACCACGCGGCGCCCAAGGCTGCAGGCTGTTGGGGCCCGCGGTGCTCCGCACTTTCCCTTTGGCTTCGCTGCTAAGAAAAGCCCGAGCGCGCCTTGGGCTCGGGGGCTACTGTCGGCATTCTGGGAATGGGGGTCCCTACACTTGCCTGCCTGCGGCCTGCGGCGTGGCTCGAGCAGTGGCCTAGTACGGCCTGTCTTCATCAACTCAAGGTCAAGACCCTCGCGAGGGGCCAAGCCTCGCGGGGCGGATGACGCAAGGCTTCCTGAGGGGCGGCCTCATCAGGCAGGCTCGCGAGGAGGCGGAGAGATGAAGGCAAGGAGTACCTCGCGAGGTGCTCGTGACGCAAGCCATGGCGATCGAGACCAGGCGGGCGCTAGCCAGTGCAGTGTCCTCGTTTCCTCTTTGGTGCAAAGGGGGCAAGCGCAGGCGCAGAGTACCAAGGCATCAAGCAAAGGTTACCATATCGGTGCAACGAGACCAAGACCAGCAGAGCGGCAAGACGGAGGTCACCGTGGAGCCCAAGACGGTGTCACCGCCAGTGCCTTTGGCAGTCGAAGACCAACTTTAGTCAGGATAACTTGTACTAGCTGTCCCCCTTCAAAAATGGCCATTTTTGGCTCCCTTTCCGCTCAATATTTGGGAAGAGGACCAGGGCCCTTATAAATAGAGATAGCCACCACCACCATAGGGTGACGATCTAATCTAGAGCGGGTTGAATCCATCCCAAGTAGCGCACTAGCTCAAGAACACCCCTCCCGAGGTTGTTTTCCTCTGTACTATTCACCATCAGCCCCAGAGGCAATCCACCACACCACACACTAGAGTAGTGTATTACACCACAACGGTGGCCCGAACTAGTATAAACCTTGTGTCCTTTGTGTTGTCCATCATGTAGCTTATATTCATGACGAGGCTTTGGGGCATGGATTGGTAGGGAGAAGATATTCGTGCGCACCCCAGAGTTCGAACCGTAAGGGTTTTGCCGAAACCCGATACCCGACAGCCTTTAAGAGGTCGAAAGCTTAGTACATGCATCAACGGGCCAAATTATATAACAGGCCATTAACAGGCCCAATGTCACGCCCAATATGCGACCCTATCCAAAAGGAACTCGAAGGTCCCACCAAGGATAGACCCGCATATTGGAACTCTTTTGCAAGGTGGATATCATTACATCAACATTACATAATAGTGGGGATACATACAAAAGGCATACAATGCCACAAGAATACAACAATACAACATACAAGAACAACATCCGACTACGGATGAATCATAAATAGAAACTCAAGCAATATCCACCCTGCTAGCCCAGGCTGCCGACCTGGAACCTATCCCCTGATCGAAGAAGAAGCAGAAGAAGAACTCAACGCAAGCAAGCATCGCTCTCGCGTCATGATCATCGCATAACCTGTACCTGCAACTGTTGTTGTAGTAATCTGTGAGCCACGAGGACTCAGCAATCCCATTACCATGGGTATCAAGACTAGCAAAGCTTAATGGGAAAGGAAGGGGTAAAGTGGTGAGGTTGCAGCAGCGACTAAGCATGATATGGTGGCTAACATACGCAAATGAGAGCGAGAAAAGAAACAAGCGGAACGGTCGTGAAGCTAGCAATTATCAAGAGGTGATCCTGAACACCTACTTACGTCAAACATAACCCAGAAACCGTGTTCACTTCCCGGACTCCGCCGAGAAGAGACCATCACGGCTACACACGCGGTTGATGCATTTTAATTCGGATCTGGTGTCAAATTGTCTACAACCGGACAATAACAAATTCCCATCTGCCACATAACCGCGGGCATGGCTCTCGAAAGTTTAAACCCTGCAGGGGTGTCCCAACTTAGCCCATGACAAGCTCTCGCGATCAACGAAGGAATAGACCTTCTCCCAGGAAGACCCGATCAGTCTCGGAATCCCGGTTTACAAGACATTTCGACAATGGTAAAACAAAACCAGCAAGACCTCCCGGCGTGCCGACATCCTGATAGTAGTCGCGCATATCTCTTCTCAGGCCACGACCGGATGAGCAATCCGTACAACTAAAACCAGACCTCAAGTTTCCCTGAGGGGGCGCTGCAAAGGGCTCTAGTTTGGACCAACACTTAGACAAGCATTGGCCCGGGGGGGCTATAATAAAGATGACCCTTGGGTTAATTACTCCCAAG
The DNA here is from genome assembly GCF_018294505.1 of Triticum aestivum. Taxonomy (NCBI): domain Eukaryota; kingdom Viridiplantae; phylum Streptophyta; class Magnoliopsida; order Poales; family Poaceae; genus Triticum; species Triticum aestivum. The sequence goes on along the minus strand of NC_057801.1, from coordinate 222,394,155 downwards.
GGAAATATAGGTGGTGGTGAGGCAAATGGTAAAACCAATGTTGGGCCTTGCTGGACAAGTTTTATTCAAAGCGAACTGTCAGGGGGGTCCCATAAATCACCCGACCGCGTTAGGAACGCAAAATCCGGGAACATAACACCGGTATGACGGAAACTAGGGCGGCAAGAGTGGAACAAAACACCAGGCATAAGGCCGAGCCTTCCACCCTTTACCAAATATATAGATGCATTAATAATATAAGAGATATTGTGATATCCCAACATAAACCCTGTCCACCAAGGAGCAATCTTCAACTTCACCTGCAACTAGCAACGCTATAATAGGGGTTGAGCAAAGCCGTAACATAGCCAATCAATGGTTTGCTAGGAATGGTGTCAAAGGTTAGAGGTTCATGGCAATATGGGATGGCTTGATGAGCAAAAGATAGGTAACACAGCATAGCGATAGAACGAGGCAACTAGCATAGCAATGATAGTAGTGAGATCCAGGGTAGCGGTCATCTTGCCTGAAATCCCGCAAGGAAGAAGAACGAGTCCATGAAGAAGATGAACGGATGAAGCCGAACCAACCGTAGACGAACGAATCCTCACGATCGCAACGAAACAGGAACTAACAAAAAGAAGCACACAACATAGTAAACACACCACACATGAACAAGGCATGATGCACAACAAGCATGATGCATGACAAAGCTAGATGAAGCTACTCATGGCAAGAGATGATGCAAACAAGAACAACACATCAAGGCAAGTTTAAATGAGGCCGGAAACAACATATAACAATTCCGGTAAGTCCTCATATGCATATTTCAAAATTGGTCCAGAACTGAATAAACATTATGTTGAAGTTGTTAGACAGCAAGTTAAAGAGCACCAAGAGGATCTACACGAAATTCTAGTCAAGTTACATATAAAGTTCATTAGATTCGGAGCTACGGCCTAGAAGATATGAGCAAAACAAGTTAAACATGGCATTGATGCAAAATGCACCCAAACATCAAACAAACACCTCAAAACAAGGATGCAACATGATAATATGAAACTACATGCAAAATCAAGCAAGTTTCATATAGAGCCCACTCAAAACGGAGCAACGGTGCAACACACACACACTATACAAGTCATAACAACAATCTATCCATAACAGCAACTGGGCATATTGCAAGCATCAAAACAATATGCTACAGCACCCCAACATAAAAACAAAAGGCATGGGAATGAAGTACAGGTAAAGCATAACAAAACATGAACACTGAGCTATCTCCAGAAACAACTAGAACATGCTCAAAAACACATGGAGATATTGCAAATAATAACAGTTTCAGACTTATCAGGAAATAACATCAGGTTGCAATGTTTAGAGCTATCAAACAACATGTTACAGGAAGCTATCAGGGCAAACAAAGGCATGGCATGAATCTACTAATAGCATAGATCAAAAGTCCCTTACTGACCATGAGCCAAAAAGGCATAGAAAATATGATGGCACCCATGTAAACATGGCAAGTTATATTACAGATTCAAACATGGCAGGAACAACAATAAGTAGGCATGTTCGTGAGCTTGAACCACTCACCACAGAGAAATACATGGCATGGCAAGGCACCCAACAGTAAGAAGGCATGTTTATGAAGCTAAGCATGTCAATAACAAGTTCATAGGGTTCATGGATCACTAGGAAAACACATGGGAACAAGTGAACTTAATGTTAACAGGCTGACAGCAACATTTTCAAGCAACTTTGGAGCAATATAACAACATGTTCCAGCAGGCTATAATTGCAACCAAGGGCATGAATGGATAGAGCAAGACATGTACATCAAAACATGTTTATAGTACATCTCCAGCTTATGCATAGAATGATTAGTAGAAGCATGTTAACATAGCAACAAAATATAACAGAATCTACCAGGAAAACAGCAACATCAACTACCCTACTTAGCAAGCTTGATACACTCAGCACACAACTCACAAAAATACATGGTTGGCACCCCTGGAAAGATGGCATAGCATAGATCAACATTCATGTAGGCATCAACCTCATAGGATGCACACATCAATCATGGCAAAAATGATAAATGAGCAAGTTATAACAGTTTCAGCAGATTAACACCAACATGCACTATTCCAACAGCATTTCGGGCATCAATATGAGCTCAAATGAAAATGATGCAATGGAATGAAATAAAGTACTCGTCGAGGCGAACAATTTGACATATTATACGCACGAAACGGAGCTACGGATGTAGAGATGTGATGCAATGAATATGGCATGTTTATGCAAGAAAACTGGGACTTAGTCAAACGGGGCAACCTGCGGGTTTGCACGGTTTTTGAGGCAGGAGGCGGATCTCGCCAGAGCACATGCCGGAGATGAGGGAGACGGCCGGAGACGGGCGGATCCGGGCCGGATCTCACCAGATCCGGCCGGATCCCGGCGGGGGGGGGGGGGGGCGGAGGAAGCGAGGGGGAGGCGACGGGGCGGCGGGGCGCCGCAACCCCGGCGAGGCGAGGCCAGCAGGGGCGGCGGCGACCATCGGCGCGGGGTCCCGGAGGGACGCGGCGGCGACCACCGGCGCGGGGTCCCGGAGGGACGCGGCGGCGCAGGGAAGGACGGCGGCCGCGGTCTCCCGCGAGGCCGCGGGGCCGGCGACGAAGGCGGAGCGGGTCGGCGGAGGGCGCGGCGGCGGACGGTGGCGCGGCGCAGGGCGTCGGAGGCGGCTCCGGCGAGCGCGGCGGCGGGGCACGCGGGGCGGCGGCGCGGCTGGGCGGCGGCGGACGCGGAGCGCGGCGGCGGGCGGCGCGCGGGAGGCGGCGGCGGCGCGCGGGCTGCGCGGGCCGGCTGCGGGCCCCGCGGGCCGCGGCGGCGCGGGGGCGGCGGCGAGCCACGTGGCAGGCCATGATTGGCCGGGGAGCGGGGCGGACACGTCCGGTCGCCGGGCGGACATGTCCGGCGACGCGGAAGGGATGGATCTAGGGTTTGGGGGGGACTAGACCGCGAATTTGGAGGGGGAGGGCATATTTATAGCTAGAGGGAGCTAGGAGAGTCCAAATGAGGAGCGGTTTTCGGCCACACGATCGTGATCGAACGACCGAGAGCATGGAGGGGAGTTAGATGGGTTTTGGGCCACTTTGGAAGGGGTTTTGGGCTGCAACAAAAGAGGCCTTTACGGTTACCCGGTTAACCGTTGGAGTACCAAACGACCTCCAAATGGCACGAAACTTGACAGGCGGTCTACCGGTGGTATACCAAGGCCGCTTGGCAAACCTCGGGCCATTCCAAGAAAGTTTAACACCCGCTCACAACAGGAGAGAAGAAGGGGACGCCGGAGGACATAGGAGCGCTGGATTGCAAAACGGACAACGGGGAAAAGGCTCGGATGCATGAGACGAACATGAATGCGAAATGAAATGCACATGATGACATGATATGAAATGCATATGATGACATGGCAAATGCAACACGCAAGCAAATGACATGGCAACGAAGGCGAATAACTGGAAGACACCTGGCGCATCGAATCCGGGGCGTTACAACACTCCTCCACTAACAAGAGATCTCGTCCCGAGATCTTAGGACCGAGATGGAAAGGAAAAAGGGATGAGGTGAAGCAAGAACTCAAGAGAGGAAACAAAGAATCAAGAGCACTCGAGAAGAAGAGAGGGACGGTAAGAATGACGAGAATCGAAAGCTCACGAGATCAGATGGACTATGAAAACACTCGTTCTAACCGGAGTGGTTAGAATGAGAAAAGAAATGGATAAGACTGAAAGGATTTAGGCGGCACTCTGACTGAAACATGGAGGAATAGAACACGAGCTAGAGAGGATGGAATGATACTTGATGAACTCTTGAAGAATGAATTAAATCATGAAGAACCATCATGAAGAACTCCGGTAAAATAAAGGATGTTGAGATAGAATGAAGGATGAAAGAATAGATGAGCGTTGCGATGACTTAGATGGAGGTTCCGACGAAATGGCGGAGGAAATTTGAACTCCGGAAAAGAAAAGATGAAAACACTTGGAAATAGAATTTATTCATTAAGAACAAACTCTGAAGAAAAGGATTGAGAAGTGACATATCACAAACTTGAGAAGGTCTTCATGAACCACCGGTAGGATAGAAAAGAACGAATGAATTAATATGATGAGAACGGAAAAGGAATCTTCAACGAACCACCGTGAAAATGAAAATGACCGAAGAAAAGGGAATGAGACGCCGGTAAGAATTGGAGCAAGCATGAAGATATTTGAGGGAATTTAGCGACAAGAGAACGAAGAGATCGTGAACTGATTGAAGAATACTTGAACGAAGCACCGGAAGAATATTGAGACGAACGAGAGTGCACGGATATAGAATAATTGGAGAACCAAACTGAAAACTTAGAATGAAGAAATCTTCCGAAAAGATGGCCTCTGGATGATCGAGAGAGAAAGCAACTCCTGAAATGCTCCGGATGGATGAAAAGAATTTGCATGACTTGAATCAATTCGATAGGGTAACATCGAGCTAGCACCGCGAATCTCCGGGAGAACGGACAAGATTTAAGAGAAATCTTCTTCTTCGGTCTTTGAATGACGACGAGAAACACCACCAAAATTCCTGAGATACTCCGGAAGAATGAAAAAGCGAAGAGGTTGAGCCAACAATGAAAAGAATTTGAAAGCGATCTTGGAGAAGGCATGTGACTGATGAAATTCATTCTTACGTCACACTTGAAAAGAATTTGAGAATAGCTCCGGGGAAACCAAAGAGTCAGGTAAGATCCTGGGAAAAGACCTGTGGGTTAGGGCCCACTAAAAGAAAACACCGTTGGAAAAGGTTTGTTGAAGAGGTAGATGATACACCGGGATGATTGAAATATTTGAATTGTTCCGGTGCATCATACTCCGGAAGGATAAAATGGCGAGAGGCCAACGAGCAAAGGGAAAACACTTGAGCCGAGGAAAAGAATATGATCAACCCGAAAAACTTGAATTGAGTCCACCGGAGAAGAAAAAGAGCTGCAGAATGACGAACGAGACGAGAATTCACCGGTTGAAATAATTGAGGGAAGACTGAAGAGGCTCCACACGAATGAAGTGGACGGTCAAAAGAGACTCAGACTCCGGGAAGAAAAAGGGTGGGAGGGCGGGAAAAACAAGGCAACTTGGAAGGGGGAACCGACGAATATCTTGAAGAGAAAACACTGGCTGAAATCACTGAGGAAAGAAAGCAAATACTTCACACAAGTATGAAGGATACTCGATTACGGACTCCGATTCCGAGAAGAAGAAGGGAGGGCGGGTGGGAAAAACAAGGACAACTTCGGACAGGGAAACAACATCGATCGAAAAGAGCTGAGGATTGATCTCCCAAAGACAAAGAGGTTCGAATCAACTTGACGAGAGATGCACCGGATAAAAGAGGATGGACAACTCACGAAACTAACCACGTGATCCTAAAGAAAAATTTGAACGGGAAGAGGAGTAATTCAAAACACCTACGTCAAGATTCCTCACCAGAGCGACGAAGGAGATGAGGAGTAAAAAGAATTCCTACTCTCCGATATAACTAGACTCCGAAAATAGTTTTCTTCTAGACTCAACATCGGCCAAACTACACGATCAATCAAGGGGGCTCCTAAGGTCGGTCGAGGCTCTGATACCAACTTGTCACGCCCAATATGCGACCCTATCCAAAAGGAACTCGAAGGTCCCACCAAGGATAGACCCGCATATTGGAACGCTTTTGCAAGGTGGATATCATTACATCAACATTACATAATAGTGGGGATACATACAAAAGGCATACAATGCCACAAGAATACAACAATACAACATACAAGAACAACATCCGACTACGGATGAATCATAAACAGAAACTCAAACAATATCCACCCTGCTAGCCCAGGCTGCCGACCTGGAACCTATCCCCTGATCGAAGAAGAAGCAGAAGAAGAACTCAACGCAAGCAAGCATCGCTCTCGCGTCATGATCATCGCATAACCTGTACCTGCAACTGTTGTTGTAGTAATCTGTGAGCCACGAGGACTCAGCAATCCCATTACCATGGGTATCAAGACTAGCAAAGCTTAATGGGAAAGGAAGGGGTAAAGTGGTGAGGTTGCAGCAGCGACTAAGCATGATATGGTGGCTAACATACGCAAATGAGAGCGAGAAGAGAAACAAGCGGAACGGTCGTGAAGCTAGCAATGATCAAGAGGTGATCCTGAACACCTACTTACGTCAAACATAACCCAGAAACCGTGTTCACTTCCCGGACTCCGCCGAGAAGAGACCATCACGGCTACACACGCGGTTGATGCATTTTAATTCGGATCTGGTGTCAAATTGTCTACAACCGGACATTAACAAATTCCCATCTGCCACATAACCGCGGGCATGGCTCTCGAAAGTTTAAACCCTGCAGGGGTGTCCCAACTTAGCCCATGATAAGCTCTCGCGATCAACGAAGGAATAGACCTTCTCCCAGGAAGACCCAATCAGTCTCGGAATCCCGGTTTACAAGACATTTCGACAATGGTAAAACAAGACCAGCAAGACCTCCCGGCGTGCCGACATCCTGATAGTAGTCGCGCGTATCTCGTCTCAGGCCACGACCGGATGAGCAATCCGTACAACTAAAACCAGACCTCAAGTTTCCCTGAGGGGGCGCTGCAAAGGGCTCTAGTTTGGACCAACACTTAGACAAGCATTGGCCCGGGGGGGGGCTGTAATAAAGATGACCCTTGGGTTAATTACTCCCAAGGGAAATATAGGTGGTGGTGAGGCAAATGGTAAAACCAATGTTGGGCCTTGCTGGACAAGTTTTATTCAAAGCGAACTGTCAGGGGGGTCCCATAAATCACCCGACCGCGTTTGGAACGCAAAATCCGGGAACATAACACCGGTATGACGGAAACTAGGGCAGCAAGAGTGGAACAAAACACCAGTCATAAGGCCGAGCCTTCCACCCTTTACCAAATATATAGATGCATTAATAATATAAGAGATATTGTGATATCCCAACATAAACCCTGTCCACCAAGGAGCAATCTTCAACTTCACCTGCAACTAGCAACGCTATAAGAGGGGCTGAACAATGCGGTAACATAGCCAATCAATGGTTTGCTAGGAATGGTGTCAAAGGTTAGAGGTTCATGGCAATATGGGATGGCTTGATGAGCAAAAGATAGGTAACGCAGCATAGCGATAGAACGAGGCAACTAGCATAGCAATGATAGTAGTGAGATCCAGGGTAGCGGTCATCTTGCCTGAAATCCCGCAAGGAAGAAGAACGAGTCCATGAAGAAGATGAACGGATGAAGCCAAACCAACCGTAGACGAACGAATCCTCACGATCGCAACGAAACAGGAACTAACAAGAAGAAGCACACAACATAGTAAACACACCACACATGAACAAGGCATGATGCACAACAAGCATGATGCATGACAAAGCTAGATGAAGCTACTCATGGCAAGAGATGATGCAAACAAGAACAACACATCAAGGCAAGTTTAAATGAGGCCTGAAACAACATATAACAATTCCGGTAAGTCCTCATATGCATATTTCGAAATTGGTCCAGAACTGAATAAACATTATGTTGAAGTTGTTAAACAGCAAGTTAAAGAGCACCAAGAGGATCTACACGAAATTCTAGTCAAGTTACATATAAAGTTCATTAGATTCGGAGCTACGGCCTAGAAGATATGAGCAAAACAAGTTAAACATGGCATTGATACAAAATGCACCCAAACATCAAGCAAACACCTCAAAACAAGGATGCAACATGATTATATGAAACTACATGCAAAATCAAGCAAGTTTCATATAGAGCACATTCAAAACGGAGCAACGGTGCAACACACACACACTATACAAGTCATAACAACAATGTCCATAACAGCAACTAGGCATATTGCAAGCATCAAAACAATATGCTACAGCACCCCAACATAATACCAAAAGGCATGGGAATGAAGTACAGGTAAAGCATAACAAAATATGAACACTGAGCTATCTCCAGAAACAACTAGGACATGCTCAAAAACACATGGAGATATTGCAAATAATAACAGTTTCAGACTTATCAGGAAATAACATCAGGTTGCAATGTTTAGAGCTATCAAACAACATGTTACAGGAAGCTATCATGGCAAACAAAGGCATGGCATGAATCTACTAATAGCATAGATCAAAAGTCCCTTACTGACCATGAGCTAAAAAGGCATAGAAAATATGATGGCACCCATGTAAACATGGCAAGTTAAATTACATATTCAAACATGGCAGGAACAACAATAAGTAAGCATGTTCGTGAGCTTGAACCACTCACCACAGAGCAATACATGGCATGGCAAGGCACCCAACAGTAAGAAGGCATGTTTATAAAGCTAAGCATGTCAATAGCAAGTTCATAGGGTTCACGGATCACTAGGAAAACACATGGGAACAAGTGAACTTAATGTTAACAGGCTGACAGCAACATTTTCAAGCTATTTGGAGCAAGATAACAACATGTTCCAGCAGGCTATAATTTCAACCAAGGGCATGAATGGATAGAGCAAGACATGTACATCAAAACATGTTTATAGGACATCTCCAGATTATGCATAGAATGATTAGTAGAAGCATGTTAACATAGCAACAAAATATAACAGAATCTGCCAGGAAAACAGCAACAGCAACTACCCTACTTAGCAAGCTTGATACACTCAGCACACAACTCACAAAAATACATGGTTGGCACCCCTGGAAAGATGGCATAGCATAGATCAGCATTCATGTAGGCATCAACCTCATAGGATGCACACATCAATCATGGCAAAAATGATAAATGAGCAAGTTATAATAGTTTCAGCAGATTAACATCAACATGCACTCTTCCAACAGCATTTCGGGCATCAAGATGAGCTCAAATGAAAATGATGCAATGGAATGAAATGAATTACTCATCGAGTCAAACAATTTGACATATTATATGCATGAAACGGAGCTACGGATGTAGAGATGTGATGCAATGAATATGGCATGTTTATGCAAGAAAACTGGGACTTGGTCAAACGGGGGCAACCTGCGGGTTTGCACAGTTTTTGAGGCAGGAGGCGGATCTCGCCGGAGCACATGCCGGAGACGAGGGAGACGGCCGGAGACGGGCGGATCCGGGCCGGATCTCACCGGATCCGGCCGGATCCCGACGAGGGGGGCGGAGGAGGCGAGGGGGAGGCGACGGGGCGGCGGGGCGCCGCAACCCCGGCGAGGCGAGGCCGGCAGGGGCGGTGGCGACCACCGGCGCGGGGTCCCGGAGGGACGCGGCGGCGCAGGGAAGGGCGGCGGCCGCGGTCTCCGGCGAGGCCGCGGGGCCGGCGACGAAGGCGGAGCGGGTCGGCGGAGGGCGCGGCGGCGGACGGTGGCGCGGCACAGGGCGTCAGAGGCGGCTCCGGCGAGCGCGGCGGTGGGGCACGCGGGGCGGCGGCGCGGCTGGGCGGCGGCGGACGCGGAGCGCGGCGGCGGGCGGCGCGCGGGAGGCGGCGGCGGCGCGCGGGCCGCGCGGGCCGACTGCGGGCCCCGCGGACCGCGGCGGCGCGGGGGCGGCGGCGAGCCACGTGGCAGGCCACGATTGGCCGGGGAGCGGGGCGGACACGTCCTGTCGCCGGGCGGACATGTCCGGCGACGCGGAAGGGATGGATCTAGGGTTTCGAGGGGGACTAGACCGCGAATTTGGAGGGGGAGGGCATATTTATAGCTAGAGGGAGCTACGAGAGTCCAAATGAGGAGCGGTTTTCGGCCACGCGATCGTGATCGAACGACCGAGAGCACGGAGGGGAGTTAGATGGGTTTTGGGCCACCTTGGAAGGGGTGTTGGGCTGCAACAAAAGAGGCCTTTACGGTTACCCGGTTAACCGTTGGAGTACCAGATGACCTCCAAATGGCACGAAACTTGATAGGCGGTCTACCGGTGGTATACCAAGGCCTCTTGGAAAACCTCGGGCCATTCCGAGAAAGTTTAACACCCGCTCACAACAGGAGAGAAGAAGGGGACGCCGGAGGACATAGGAGCGCCGGATTGCAAAACGGACAATGGGGAAAAGGCTCGGATGCATGAGACGAACATGAATGCGAAATGAAATGCACATGATGACATGATATGAAATGCATATGATGACATGGCAAATGCAACACGCAAGCAAATGACATGGCAACGAAGGCGAATAACTGGAAGACACCTGGCGCATCGAATCCGGGGCGTTACACCCAATGTCACATTGGGCTGAACGGTTGCCACCTTTATCACTGGCTATTAGTGGGCCGGATATCGCATCAGACCATATATGGCCCATGGGCAGCGCAGGCCATTCCCAGGCCGAAATACACACCGGGCTGAAATGGGCCCATGTCTACGTCAGGCCTCTAACCAGCCGAAAGTCAGTGGACCGTACTTGGGCCCAAATATTCGGCTAACAATTAACGGGCCAGATCTGGCTTCGTGTCATAAATGGGCCATGTTTCAACATGCCGTTATTGGGCTGTCCCACTAGTACCTGAGTAAGTACTATGGGCCTTTGACTGGGCCGACCTTTTTAACCTATATGGGCCTCTGTTGGGCCCTGCCACATGTTGATGTATCATAGGCATGTCTCCTCCATTGGACAGACGACATCTGGCCCACCGAGGAGCACACACGTGTTTCCTCCAACCAATGATGATTTTACACGTGGAAAATCCCCATTGGTCTGGGCTGTTAACGGGTTCTCGGATCCAAACCGGAACCCGATAGCTTAACAGCGACCCGATAGCTTAACAGCGACCCGTTACGGTGGATGCCACGTGTCGGTTACCCTTGACAAAAGCATTTCCATGACGCGCCATTTATCGTCATGGAAGTGGACACTTCTGTGATGATAATTTTGGTAATGTCATGGAACACTTCTCCAAAAGCACATGTATGACTATCTTGATTGTGTCACAAAATCATCATGGATGTACATGCATTACAAAAAACGTGACCTACTGTGACAAACACGTATCATCACAGAAGTGTATTTTTTGTAGTGTATGGACCATAGCTATAGAATCTAACCTGAGAACAGTTGATCTGTTGCTTTAAACATGGAGTTTGGGTTTGCTGCGGTGGTCTTCGTGCTTAGGGCACTATAGTTGCCTTACAAACTACTCATGTGGGGTACTCTGTGGTGGACATGGTGTTGTGTCAACTAGAAGTGGGTTACTATCTACTGGGGTTGGGGTTAGATGGGGTGTCGCTGGTTCTCTTTCCAACGGTGTAGGTGTACAATCTGGAAGAGTCTCGATTATGTCTGGTGGGGTTAGTACATGGCCCAGTAGAACCATGGTTCTATCTGCATCGATGGGTACCACCATCTTTTGTGAAGAACGGGTTTTTACTGCCTTAGATACGGCCATCACCCCCTCCAATTCAGATGACGGATAAACAAGGAAAGAAATTGAATGTACATACATTGTATGATAGAAAGATGTGGTAATTCACATATATGTTGTCTAATCAAACAAGACAGCATGGCAGAATTTCACATATATGATGGCTAACTAAACAGGATAGCATGACACAATTTCACATATATGATGGATAACTTAACATGATATAATGGCACAATGCAACATATGATGAGTATCGAAATATGATGACATGACATAACTATATGATGTCTTTCTAAAATAGGTTTGGATGAAATAATTCACATACATGTTGTCTAATTAAACAGGATGGCATGCTATATTTCAGATAATTGGTTCATATACTAAGAAGCTGACACTTGCATGTATGATCTCTAAACTAAACAGATGGCGTTGAATATTGTGTATATGATGTCTAAACTAAGCAATGCAGGACACCGTATTCATGATATGAGAAATATAAGCATTGCAAGTTAGAGCATACACCTCAGGTGGGATATAGGACTGTGCATCTATCTCTGAACCCTCCTCTGAGGAGCTACCTGTAACCATCAAGATATATGCTTCAACGGGTACCATTGTCTGCTCTCAAGACCTTGTTTTCACTCTATTTTCCAAAACCGGCTCAAATGGCCGATGCACATGAAGAGTAGTTCAATATACACATATTGTTGACAAATGGAATACCGAATACGTAATTAAAAAAGGATGGAATGTGATAATTCACGTATATGATGCCTATCTACACAAGATGGCGGTGCATAATTCACATATATGATAACTGGCTAAAACACATGGCATTGCGTAATTCACATATCTGATATAGAAAGTAAACTAGAGGCATTCACACAAAGCATGTATAATCTAAGTAGATGGCATGGTAATGCAAGACACCATATGCATGATATGAGCAATATAACTAATAACCCACAAGTATAAGGGATTGCAACAATTTCTGAGGGTAGAGTATTCAACCCCAATTTATTGATTCGACACAAGGGGAGCCAAATAATATTCTCAAGTATTAGCAGATGATTTGTCAATTCAACCACACCTAAAAGACTTAATATCTGTAGCAAAGTTTTTAGTAGCAAAGAAGTATGGAAGTAACGATATCGGTGGCAAAAGTAACAATAGCAGTGTTGTGATGATTGTAACAGTGGCAACGGAAAAGTAACTTAGCAAAGATCAATATTTGAAAGGCTTGTAGATGGATAATTATGTTGGATGGCATTCATCATGTAACAGTCCTAGAGTGATACAGAACTAGCTCCAATTCATCAATATAATGTAGGCATGCATTCCATATATAGTCACACATGCTTATGGAAAAAAACTTGCATGGCATCTTTTGTCCTACCCCCGTGGCAGCGGGGTCCTAATGGAAACTAAGGGATATTAAGGCCTCCTTTTAATAGAGAACCGGACCAAAGCATTCACACTTACTGAATACATGAACTCCTCAAACTATGGTAATCACCGGAAAGAATCCAACTATTGTCACTTCGGGGTATGCGGATCATAACTCATAATAGGTGTCTACTGTTGGTGTCAAAACCGGCAGATCTCGGGTAGGGGGTCCCGAACTGTGCATCTCAGGCTAATGGTAACAAGAGGTAGGGGACACAATGTTTACCCAGGTTTGGGCCCTCTCTATGGAGGTAATACCCTACTTCCTGCTTGATTGATCTTGATGAATATGGATATTACAAGAGTTGATCTACCACGAGATCGTAATGGCTAAACCCTAGAAGCCTTGCCTATGAGATTATCATTGTTGTTGTCCCTATGGACTAAACCCTCCGGTTTATATAGACACCAGAGGCCAGGGGCTAGGGTTACACAAAGTTGTTACAGAGAAAGGAATCTACATATCCAAATCGCCAAGCTTGCCTTCAACGCAAAGGAGAGTCCCATCCGGAGACGGGAAGAAGTCTTATGTCTTGTATCTGCATAGCCCAACAGTCCGGCTCATGTATATAGTCCAGCTATCCGAGGACCCCTTAATCCAGGACTCCCTCAGTGGCCCCTGAACCAGGCTTCAATGACGATGAGTCCGGCGCGCAGATTGTCTTCGGCATTGCAAGGCGGGTTCCTCCTCCAAATACTTCAAAGTAGATTTCGAACACAAGAATCGTGTCCGTCTCTGCAAAACAAGTTCCACACACAACTGTAGAAAGTATAATATTCCACGAGTCCAATCCGCTGACCACCTTAGCGTGACATCACGCCAATGCCCGGTCATTATTCGAACCGTTTTTTAGCCTGCCGCTCCGTATTTTGAGGTGCGGTTCTATTGGCACGTCATGTCAAAGCAGAGATCGTGTCCCCTTATCACGGGATTCTCATCAATACGGGCATGGGTAACCCAACCATGTCATCTGCATGGCGCTTGGGGAATTGGCGAATTTTAAGGCGAGTAGGGAGGCCCATGACTTTTACTGCCTTTATAAAGGGATAAGGATTCACCCTTTCTCACCCACGCCTTCTCCTTCCTCTGCCCATCCATTCTCGAGCTCCAGCGCCCAAGTTCTCGCCTTCCCCGCCCAGAAAAGCACTCCAATCATGTCCGAATCCGGAGCAGGGGGCAAGTGGATGGCCTTCTCCGTCAAGGAGAAGGACATCAAGAAGCTCCGGGAGGCCGGGTACTTGGCCCTAGAAATTGCTCACTGACTTCCGACCAAGGGATAGATTGTCCCGACCCCGGGGCCCTAGTGGAGGGTGGTATTCCTCACACACTTCGTCCGTGGGCTGGGATTCCCTCTCCACCCATTCGTCCGCGGACTCATGTTCTACTACGGGCTGGACTTCCATGATCTGGCCCCCAATTCCATCCTCAAAATATCGGCATTTATTGTCGTGTGTGAGGCCTTCCTCCGCATCCCACCTCACTTCGGGCTATGTCTGAAAACCTTCAATGTGAAGCCAAAGGTGGTGAGCGGCCAACAAGCAGAGTGCGGAGGTGCCATGGTGGGCAAGATGCCCAATGTCACCTGGCCTGAAGGCTCCTTCGTGGAGACTGTGAAAGGGTGGCAGTCAGGGTGGTTCTACATCACAGAGCCGCGCGGCACCAACTGGGCGGCGGCTCCCGCATTCCGGTCAAGAGACCTGATGTGGCTCACCTCCTAGCAAGAGAAAGGCCTAACATGTTATTCCTCGGACGAGCTGACTGTGCTCCAGACGAGCGTCCAGAACATGATAAACTAGAGAATCAAGCTCGTCAACGTGATCCAGGTGATGCTTGTTCGGCGGATCCTACCGTGCCAGCGCCGGACTTGCCATCTATGGGAGTTCGATCCAGCCAAGCACCAGACCCTACTAGAGCTCTTCGGCACGACGCACGAAGACATCTTGAAGGTTCTCTTCAAGGCCAATGAGATGCCGCCACCCATGACCGAGGATCGTGGGCATAGCTTAACTTGCCTTGCTAATCCAGTAAGTTCTTTCATGTTTTCAGGGCATACCCTTTACTGGCATACTCGAGGAAGGCATCTAAACCCCCTATCAATTTTTTCAGGCCTTGATAGAGATGGCGGAGCAGATTAACTGTTTGGCTCTGCTGCCCGGAGGCCCAAAAATCCCGCTTCTAACGAAGATGCTCGTTCCGGCACCTTATCAGGTGCCGAAGAAGAAGGCCAAGGGCACCCGAGGTGGTCTCCTTCACAAGGGCAGTTCGCACGCGATGTCCAAAGACGCCGAGGCTCACTCCTCCGCCGCCGAAGACGACGAGCAAGAGGAGTGAGGGAGTCCCAGACTAGGGGGTGTCTGGATAGCCGAACTATCATCTTCGGCCGGACTCCTGGACTATGAAGATACAAGATTGAAGACTTCGTCTCGTGTCCGGATGGGACTTTCCTTGGCGTGGAAGGCAAGCTTGGCGATATGGATATGTAGATCTCCTACCATTGTAAACGACTCCGTGTAACCCTAACCCTCTTCGGTGCCTATATAAACAGGAGGATTTTAGTCCGTAGGACGAACAACAATCATACCATAGGCTAGCTTCTAGGGTTTAGCCTCTCTGATCTCATGGTAGATCTACTCTTGTAGTATCCATATCATCAATATCAATCAAGCAGGAGTAGGGTTTTACCTCCATCGAGAGGTCCCGAACCTGGGTAAAAACATCGTGTCCCTTGTCTCCTGTTACCATCCGCCTAGATGCACAGTTCGGGACCCCCTACCCGAGATCCGCCAGTTTTGACACCGACATTGTTCCTTCCGTTGAGAGTTCCTCTGTGTCGTCATCTTTAGGCCCGATGTCTCCTTCGATCATCAACAACGATGCGGTCCAGGGTGAGACTTTTCTCCCCGGACAGATCTTCGTATTCAGCGACTTTGCACTGCGGGCCAATTCGCTTGGCCATCTGGAGCAGATTGAAAGCTACGCCCCTGGCCATCAGGTCAGATTTGGAAGTTTGAACTATACGGCTGTCGTCCGCAGAGACTTGATCTTCGACGGGTTCGAGCCACAGCCAAGCGCGCCACACTGTCACGATGGGCATGATCTAGCTCTGCTGCCGGACAGTGCCCTGGAGGCCGCACAAGTGTCCGCTCCAACCCTTTGCTCGGAGCCGACTGCGCCGATCGAGGATGGGTGGCTGGACACCGCCTCGGGGGCTGCTATCCCTACGGCGATTGAGCCGAACACCAACCTTGTCCTTTGCGAAGCCTGTGACTCTAAGGTACCGGACTCCTCTGCGGACTCCGAACCTGTCGCGCACCTGCCAATCGAATCCAATTGGGCGCCGATCATGGAGTTCACTGCTGCGGACATCTTTCAACACTCGCCCTTTGGCGACATCCTAAATTCACTAAAGTCTCTCTCTCTATCAGGAGAGTCCTGGTCGGACTGTGGTCAGGAAGGTTGAGATGCGGACGACGAAGAAATTCAAAACCCACCCACCACCCACTTCGTAGCCACTGTCGAAAGTTTAAACGACGTGCTTGACTTCGATTCCGAAGACATCGATGGTATGGACGATGATGTAGAAGACAAACATGAACCAGCACCCATAGGGCACTGGACAGCCACCTCATATCACGATGTATACATGGTGGACACACCTAAAGGAAGCGACAACGAGGAACAACGACACGCCACGAGGGATCATTCCCTCGAAAAGCAGTCAAAATGACGACGTAAGCGCCGCTCAAAATCCCACCTCGACAAAGACCGCAGCCATACAAACCCAGCCATAAACCAGGGAGAACCGGTGGACGGCGAACATGCTATCGAGCAACCGTCCGAACAGGACAACATGGATAAACAACCCGTCCCCGGCGAAGATAACAGTCTGAGCGATCTCACGCTGGACAAGTTACCGGAGCAGAAGAACCTCCACAAAAGTCTCGTCGACACTGCATGTAGCCTGAAAAAGTAGAAGCGGAAGCTCAAAACAGCGGAAGATGCGCTCAGAATCAGATGGAGCAAAGTACTCAACACCTCAGACAAATACGGCGACAGTCTCCGAACAAAGAGCTACCCGAAGCGAAAACTACTGCTAGAATTTGATGAGGAGGCCGTAGAGCCACCACAATCAAAGAACAAGGAGACCACCCAGTCGGATAGACGACCCCATGGCGAACATAGAGCGGCAAACGGCGCCGCACACAAGCTGGCACGCGATCCGCACACGGATTCGCATCAAAAAGATGGCCCAGTTAGATCCATCTACGGGCCAAGAAAGCAAGCTCTAGTAAGCAATGCAACACGTCAAGTATCCGAATACTACCGTACACCTAAATATAGGGGTGCCGCACATCCCCTATGTTTCACCGATGAGGTTCTGGATCATGAATTTCCAGCGGGATTCAAGCCCATAAACATAGAGGCATATGACGGAACAACAGACCCTGGAGTCTGGATTGAGGATTACATCCTCCACATACACATGGCCAAAACAGATGACCTCCACACCATAAAATACTTACCCCTCAAGCTCAAAGGGCCAGCCCGGCATTGGCTCAAAAGCCTCCTCGGAAACACCATTGGAAGTTGGGAAGAGCTCGAGGATGCTTTTCGGGCAAATTTTCAAGGGACCTATGTCGACCTCCGGATGCAGATGATTTAAGTCACATAACTCAACAATCCAGAGAGTCAGCCCAAAAATTCTGGAACATATTCCTTACTAAAAAGAACCAAATAGTCGACTGTCCGGACGCCGAAGCCTTAGCAACTTTCAAACACAACATCCGAGACGAATGGCTCGCCAGACACCTCGGCCAAGAAAAGCCAAGAACAATGGCCACATTAACAAGCCTCATGACCCGCTTTTGCGTGGGAGAGGATAGCTGGCTGGCAAGATGCAGTACCAGCGACCCAAGTACATCCGAAGTTAGGGATGGAAACGGGAAACCGCGACGCAGCAAGGTCTAGCGCCGGACCAAGGGCAACAGCCTGAAGAGCACGACAGTCAACGCCGGATTCAAAAGCTCATGGCAGAATCATAAAAAACTGCCCCCTAAGGATAACAGGGACGAGCTATCTAACTTAAACAAAATCTTGGACAAGGTATGCCAAATCCACAATACCTTCGGGAAACCTGCAAATCATACCCATAGAGATTGTTGGGTCTTCAAGCAGTCTGGCAAACTCAACGCCGAACACAAGGGGCTCGACACACCAAGCGAGGACGATGACGAACCCCACAAGCAGATCACCGGAAAACGAAAGAATTTCCCACAAGAAGTCAAAACAGTAAACTCACTTTACGTGACACAAGGGAAAAACAGAACGGCGCCCATAGAGATACGCGCCATACGGCCTATCCCAGAGGAGTCCCGCCACTGGTTGTCAAAACCAAACACCTTCGACCATCAGGACTACTCTAGAAGTATC
This sequence comes from Triticum aestivum, assembly GCF_018294505.1. Taxonomy (NCBI): domain Eukaryota; kingdom Viridiplantae; phylum Streptophyta; class Magnoliopsida; order Poales; family Poaceae; genus Triticum; species Triticum aestivum. The sequence continues at coordinate 222,375,890 of NC_057801.1, read as the reverse complement.
CGGAATGCAGGATGGACTGCCTTGATATTAGATCCGATAATCGACGGACTCCAATTTACACAAGTCCTAATGGACGACGGTAGTGATCTAAACCTGCTATATCAGGACACAATCCGCAAAATCGAGATAGACCCAACCACAATTCGCCATAGCAACACTTCCTTTCAAGGGGTAATGCCAGGCCGATATGCCCATTGTATGGGCTCTCTACCGCTAGAAGTTGTGTTCGGCTCATCCGACAACTTCCGCCGCGAAAAGTTAACCTTCCACCTCGCCCCATTTACAAGTATCTATCAAGCACTACTGGGGCGCGAAGCTTTCGCCTGCTTTAATGCAATACCGCATTATGCATCCCTCACACTTAAAATGCGCGGTCCACGAGGCATCATCTCCGTCGGTGTCAAAACCGGCGGATCTCGGGTAGGGGGTCCAGAACTGTGCTTCTAGGCGGATGGTAACAAGAGACAAGGGACACGATGTTTTTACCCAGGTTCAGGCCCTCTCGATGGAGGTAAAACCCTACTCCTGCTTGATTGATATTGATGATATGGGTAGTACAAGAGTGGATCTACCACGAGATCAAGGAGGCTAAACCCTAGAAGCTAGCCTATGGTATGATTGTTGTAATGGTTGTTCGTCCTACAGACTAAAACCCTCCGGTTTATATAGACACCGGAGAGGGCTAGGGTTACACAGAGTCGGTTACAATGGTAGGAGATCTACATATCCGTATCGCCAAGCTTGCCTTCCATGCCAAGGAAAGTCCCATCCGGACACAGGACGAAGTCTTCAATCTTGTATCTTCATAGTCTTGGAGTCCGGCCGATGATGATAGTCCGGCTATCCGGACACCCCCTAGTCCAGGACTCCCTCAGTAGCCCCTGAACAAGGCTTCAATGACGATGAGTCTGGCACGCATATTGTTCGGCATTGCAAGGCGGGTTCCTCCTCCGAATAATTCATAGAAGATTGTGAACACCAGGATAGTGTCCGGCTCTGCAAAATAAATTCCACATTCCACCGTAGAGAGAATAATATGTACACAACTTCAATCTGCTGACGTATTTTGTGGCATGACGTCACACCACCACCAAGCCTTTACTTGAATCATTTATTATACCACCTTAGCGCGTTTAGCGAAGTGGTTTCCTTGGCACGTCTTGTCGAAGCAGAGATCGTGTTCCCCTTATTCCGGGATTCCCATCAATACGGACATGGGTAACCCAACCGTGCCATTGATGGTGGCGCTTGGGAGATAAGCGAGTTTTACCAGGCTGGTGGGGACGCATAGTCTTCGTCTGCCCATATATAAGGGGATAAGGATCCACCTTTTTACCCACGCCTTCTTCCTCCTTTTCTTATCCATCTCCGCGCACTCGAGCTCCAGCACCCAAGTTCGCACATCTCGCCTCAACCTTCCCCAGCCATGTCCAGAGCAGGAGGCAAGTGGATGGTCTCCTCTGTTACGGAGGGGCACATCGAAAAACTGCGCGGCGCCGGATACCTGTCCAGCAACATCGCGCACCAGCTGCCCGACAAGGGGCAGCTCATCCCCACCCCCAGGCCCCATGAGAGGGTCGTATTCCTTCCCCACTTCCTCCGCGGACTGGGCTTCCCACTTCATCCCTTCGTCTGGGGGCTCATGTACTACTACGGCCTAGATTTCCACGATCTGGCGCCAAACTTCATCCTCAACATCTCGGCGTTTATCGTCGTGTGCGAGGCCTTCCTCTGCATTCAGCCCCACTTCGGCTTGTGGCTAAAAACCTTCAACGTCAAGCCGAAGGTAGTGAAGGGCGTCCAAGCGGAGTGCGGAGGCGCCATGGTGGGCAAAATGCCCAACATCCTCTGGCTCGAGGGAGCCTTTGTGGAAACCATCAAAGGGTGGCAATCGGGGTGGTTCTATATCACCGAGCCGCGTGACCCTAAATGGGCAGTGGCCCCCGAGTTCAGATCAGGTACTCCCATGCAGCTCACCTCCTGGAAAGAGAAGGGCTTGCTATGGCGCAGTTCGGAGGAGCTGACCGGACTCCAGTCCTGTCTCCATACCTTGGTGAACAAGAAGCTCAAGCTTGTCAATGTGATCCAGGTCATGCTCGTCCGCCGGATTCTCCCCTGCCAACAGCGGGCCTTTAATCTGTGGGAGTTTGATCCGGCACAGCACCCGACCCTTAGCGGGCTCTTCGACACAACGTATGAAGCTGCCTGGAGGGTGCTTTTCTAGGGCGGAGAAGCCCCCGCACCCGCAACTGAAGATCGCGGATTCAGCACGAAACGCCCGGCCGGTGCGGTAAGATATGTTATCCTTTATGGGACATTCATTTATTTCATAGTTTGACTCTATTGTGGGATCTAACATTCCCAATGCCTTTAACAGGACTGGCAGAGGACGTCCGGACAGGTTAACTGTCCGGCTCCCCTCCCCGAAGACCCAGCGGATACCCGTTTAACGGGGCTGCTAGTCCAGGCACTCTATGTGGTGCCGGAGAAGAAGGCCAAGAAGAAGGCCACGGGAACCCGAAGGAGTTCCCGACGCCAGGTGGTATCGGACTCATCGTCCGATGGCTCCGAGGCGGACTCCTCCCCCGAAGACGAGGAGGAGAAAGAGGACCCTCCCCAGGAGGGGGAGAGAGGAAGAGGAAGGCTTCCCCAACAGGGGAGGCCGAAGGGTCCAAGAGTGGAAGGACCCTTCCTCCGGACAGCTCCGCCAACGCCAACGTTGGCGACGAAGGGTGGCCCTCAAGGGCCAAGCCTCCGGCAAGATCGTAAGTATCCGGATTCCTGAATGATTTATAATTTCTCTTTCGTGCCACATGTTGTCCTTCTAATGCCGCACACTACCTGTAGTCCGGCCGAGGATGATCTTCGCGCTTCATCGAGCGGGTCCTTGGCTCCGTCGGATGTGGATTCCATTCCGACCGCCTCCACCCCTCGTGATGCTGACGACGCCGAGGTGGGATCCCAGGAGGGGACCCATCAGGAGGAGGCTCCGGAGGTGCCGCAAGGCAGCCTCCCGGACATTGCGCCGGACTCCGTGCCAGAACCCGCAGTGGTTCCGGAGTCCGGCAGGCGGCCCCTTCATAAGAAGGGCAATACCGTGATGCCGACAACCTCCGTCCAACCGGAGGCTGGACAACATGTTGGAGGCGCTCAACGGTGCTTCCATCGAGGAAGAACACCGCACTATCATGAGTGCGGTGATTCAGAAGGTTCAGCTCTCCAAGAGCGGGCTGACCGAAGCCTGCAGTAGCCTTCTAACAGGCTTTGAGGTAAGAAGTAATGTAATACTGCATAGACAGTAGCCCCTGATGCTCGGTTCAGTGTTCTGAAAGAAAAACCGGACAGAGGATCTAAAAAAGATATACGTAGGAGTGCTAAAAATTATGTCAATATGGGTTTGCAGGTTGCGCTGCTGACCTCTGTCGCACTGACTGCGGAGGTCGGTGCTTTGAAGCAGGACCTCGAGAGGTCCGAGCACGAGCTCGGCCTTGCCAAGAAGCAGCTCGAGGACAAAGAAGGTGAGTAACACCGCATTAAATTTGTACCTTACAGAAAAGTATTTTGGTTGCGATAGAAATAACAAGGATAACGTGGGTACTGCAGGGGCCACGAACGAGGTGGCGACCCTGAAGGAGGCCGTGTCCGCGGCCGAACACAATGCGACCGCGAAACGAGCGGAGCGAGAGAAGCAGGAGGCGCGGGTGGCGGAGGTGCGGCAAGAGCTCCAGGCTCTCATGGAAAAGCATGAGAGTTTGGAGCGCGACTCGAAGTCTCGAGAGTCCGAGCTTGCCTCGGCTCTTGAAAGTGCCAAAGCCGCTAAGGCCGAGGCCCATAAGGCCCTCCAGGAGATTGAGGCGGTGAAGAAAATAGCGGCGGGTAAGGAATTTTTCATGCAAAGCAAGCATGTGAATGTAAATTACCTGTTACTTACCCGAATTCGGAGCTCTCCAGGGGCGTTTGCAGATCTGCCTCGCAGCGTGTCCGATGCCGCCGCATTCTACCGGGCCGAGGAGGGGAGCTCAACGGAGAAGGTCTTCTGGTCTCAGTATGCTGAGGCCGGACATCCGGTGCCCCTTAGCGACCAGCTGAAGCAGCTGGTCGAGCACCACAAGGTAGCCGAGCAGGCCATGAAGGGCCTCATAGTCCGGCTGTGGCCTGAAGAGGCCATGCCTGGGAGCTATTTCGGTCTCGTGCGGCGGCTGGTGGATGCGTGCCCCTGGGTGGAAGTCATCAAGTGCTCCGCCTGCATTGAAGGTGCCCGTCGGGCCCTTGCCCGCGCAAAGGTGCACTGGGGCAGGCCGGATGCTGAGAGGCTTATCACGGACGCGCCGCCGGCGGGCAAGGAGTATCGTACGCCGGAAATGTACTATAAGAGTGTCCTGAAGGGTGCCCGCAAGATTGCGGATGAGTGCCCCAAAGAAGTAATTTTTGAGTAGACTCGCAATGTGTTATCCTGTGCGCTGAAAACTTTGTTCATATGCGCTAAGCAACACTTATTAATTTAAAATATTACCTTCTGTGCGGCCGTTTATCAAATCTGAGAGATGGCAAGTCGTTGGCTTCAGCCCCCATGCCACGAGTGCTGGAGTGTTTTGGATAAACTTGAGTGCTCTTGTTCCCATATTTGGGTCCATCTAGGGAGGCGCTCAACACAACGAACAAGGCAACCGGACTTATAATGCTTGAACACTCTCACTTAGCCATAGAATTCTATAATTTTAAATTTCGGCGAAGCCCCTAGTGTTCGGAAGACCGAATTCGGGGCGCTATCCACGCCTTGGCCGGACACAGCCGTTTCCTCGCTCTAAGCGGCATAAGTCTTTAGGGACTCGAAAAGACCTCTCGAACAGCGACCAGCTCTCGCCTTATCATGACGGTCGGTTTTAGCTTTCTCCACTGAGGCGCTCGCCCAGCTCAACCGGGGCGCAATCGCCGTGGTTCTCCCAGTGCTACCTTAGCCGATAGAGCGGAACGTAAGGTACCAAAACATGGGAGCCGGGCAAACCCAACTATTGACCCAAGACATGATTCGGAGCCGATGCATATAGTGCTATAAGTTCGGGGTGCCGCACTTGTGAAAGTGTTCGGACTTATCACACCATAAAGCGGGGAACATAAGCCCCTACTGTATTCGGCCGTACCAAAGTGTACAGATGCAAGATGTCATAAATGAACATATAAAAGGAGGAATGCAATTATAAACAAAAAGTGATGCATTGTTTATTCAAGGAATTCTGCTATGAGTGCAGAATGATACAAATAGTGCGGTAAGCAAGGGTTTGGACTATTAGACATGTCCCCCTCCAGGGATAGGCTGCGGAATGGTGTATTAAACAGATTTAATGATCATAATGGAGACCACCTGAGTGTTCGTCGTAGCCATTGTCCCTCCCTGGCTGTTGCATCGTGAGTTTGGCAGATCTACTGCCTTACAGGGCCTCTGGTAAACGGATTCCTATGGAAAAAAGAGAAGAAAAGAAAGAAAGAAAAAAAAGGTGACACACATGGGAGCCCCTGGTGTGGTTGAGACGCACTCTGCGCCTGTCGTGGTCGTGCCCCTCCCCCTATGCCCATGGTATCTTCAGAGCGTAGTGATGTACACGAAGAGCTCGTCTTGCAATCATGCAAGGGCTGGGGTTGGGGCCGCATTGCTACGCATGCTCGGAACGTGCCAGGTGGTCTTGATGTATGTTACTCTAGGCGCGTTTAGTCATGTCCGGTCGTTTAACGGCCGGACTCGAGGATTGCCTTAAGAGGCTTCTCTGTACTTTTGCCGCGAGAGCTGCTGTGTGTTCCTCCGTTCGGAGGGAGCGTTCAGTGTTTCCGTTGACCGTGATGACTCCATGAGGGCCTGGCATCTTGAGCTTGAGGTATGCATAATGCGGCATCGCGTTGAACTTTGCAAACGCGGTTCGTCCGAGCAGAGCATGATAGCCACTGCGGAACGGGACTATGTCAAAGATTAACTCCTCGCTTCGGAAATTATCCGGGGATCCGAAGACCACTTCCAGTGTGACTGAGCCTGTACAATTGGCCTCAACACCTGGTATGACGCCTTTGAAGGTCGTCTTTGTAGGTTTAATCCTTGAGGGGTCTATGCCCATCTTGCGCACTGTATCCTGATAAAGCAGGTTCAGGCTGCTGCCGCCGTCCATCAGGACTCTAGTGAGGTGAAATCCATCGACGATTGGGTCTAACACCAATGTGGCGAATCCGCCATGGCGGATACTGTTGGGGTGGTCCCTTCGATCGAAAGTGATCTGGCAGGAGGACCATGGGTTAAACTTCGGGGCGACTGGCTCCATCGCATATACGTCCCTAAGTGCAAGCTTCCGCTCCCTCTTGGGTATGTGGGTTGCGTATATCATGTTTACTGTCCGCACTTGTGGGGGGAAGCCCTTCTGTCCTCTACTGTTTGGCGGCCGGGTTTCTTCCTCGTCATCGCTATGCAGCCCCTTGTCATTGTTTTCGGCAATTAACTTGCTTGCCTGCTTGAATACCCAACAATCCCTGTTGGTGTGGTTAGCTGGCTTTTCGGGGGTGCCATGTATCTGGCAAGAGCGGTCGAGTATTCGGTCCAAATTGGACGGACCCAGAGTAGTTCTTTTGAATGGCTTTTTCCGCTGACCGGGTTTAGAGCCTCTGAATCCGGCGTTGACTGTCGTATCCTCAGTGTTATCGCCGTTAACGTGGCGTTTGTTTTTGTTGCGACGCGACCTGCCATTGCGGTCCTTGTTGTCCAGACTGCTAGAATGTTTGCTGAGGTTGTTACTGCGAGCTAGCCAGCTGTCCTCTCCCGCACAGAAGCGGGTCATGAGTGATGTGAGGGCTGACATGGATTTCGGCTTTTCCTGTCCTAGGTGCCAGGCCAGCCACTCGTCGCGGATGTTATGTTTGAAGGCTGCGAGGGCCTCTGCATCCGGACAATCGACGATTTGATTTTTCTTTGTGAGGAACCGTGTCCAGAATTGTCTGGCCGATTCGTCTGGCTGCTGAATTATGTGGCTTTGGTCATCGGCGTCTGGTGGTCGCACATATGTGCCCTGGAAGTTGTCAAGGAATGTGGCTTCCAAGTCCTCCCAACACCCAGTTGATTCTGCTGGCAAGCTGTTAAGCCAATGCCGAGCTGGCCCCTTAAGCTTGAGTGGGAGATACTTGATAGCGTGGAGATCGTCACCGCGGGCCATATGGATATGAAGGAGATAATCTTCGATCCAAACCGCGGGGTCTGTTGTGCCATCGTAGGATTCAATGTTCACGGGTTTAAACCCTTCAGGGATTTGATGATCCATTACTTTGTCTGTGAAGCATAGTCGGGGGAGCAACTTGCGTTTTGGGTAGCTTTTGGAGGGGTGTTCGAGTTCATACTCTTCGGCCGTGAGGACCTCGGTCCATCTGTCGGCCAGCAGGTCTTGATCAGCTCGAAGCTGTTGCTGCTTTTTCTTTAGGCTGTTCGCCGTGGACATTAGCCTGCGTTTAAAACGCTCTTGTTCGACAGGATCCTCGGGAATGACGAATTCGTCGTCGCTGAGGCTTGCCTCGTCTCCGGAGGGAGGCATGTAATTTTCATCCTCCTCGTCTGCCGCTCTCTCTTGAGGGCTGGCTTCCCCATCCTCCTGTGCTGAATCTTGCTGGAGGGGGTTGTCTTCGGCACTCTCTGGGGTGTTATTATCTTCTGTGCCGGAATCTCCATTCTTGCTGTGGCGGGATTTAGAGCGGCACCGCTAACGTCGGCGCTTGGGTTGTTACTTAGAGGAATCTGCCTCTGCTGCTTCTTCGCTGTCCCCATCCTTTGGGGTGTCCACCACGTATATGTCGTATGACGAGGTTGTCTCCCAGTTCCCCGTAGGTGCTGGTTCTTGTTCGTCTCCGGCATCATCGTCCATACCGTCGATGTCTTCGGAGTCGAAGTCTAGCATGTCTGTTAGATCGTCGACAGTGGCTACAAAGTGGGTGGTGGGTGGGTTTCGAATTTCTTCATCGTCCGCATCCCAACCATCCTGACTGCAGTCTGGCCAGGGCTCTCCTGATAACGAGAGATACTTTAGCGAATTTAGGATGTCGCCAAAGGGTGAGTGTTGAAAGATGTCCACAGCGGTGAACTCCATGATCGACGCCCAATCGGATTTGATCGGCAGGGGCGCAGGAGGTTCGGAGTCCGGCAGGGAGTCCGGCACCTCGGAGTCACGAGCTTTGCAAAGGACAAGGTCGTATTCGGCTCCATCGCCGTGGAAGTTGCAGCCTCTGAGGCGGTGTCCAGCCACCTGTCCTCGATCTGCGTGGTCGGCTCCGAACTGTGGGTCGGAGCGGATTCGTGTGCGGCCTCCAAGGTACTGTCTGGCGGCAGAGCTAGGTCATGCCCATCGTGACAGTGTGGCATGCTCGGCTGTGGCTCGAATCCATCGAAGATCAAGTCTCCGCGGATGTCAGCCATGAAGTTTAGGCTTCCAAATCTGACCTGATGGCCAGGGGCGTAGCTTTCGATCTGCTCCAGATGGCCAAGTGAATTGGCCCGCAGTGCAAAGCCGCTGAACACGAAGATCTATCCGGGGAGAAAATTCTCACCCTGGACTGCGTAGTTGTTGATTGGAGAAGCCATCAAGCCTATTGGTGACGGCACAGAGGAACTCTCAATGAAAGCACCAATGTCGGTGTTAAAACCGGCGGATCTCGGGTAGGGGGTCCCGAACTGTGCGTCTAGGCGGATGGTAACAGGAGACAAGGGACACAATGTTTTTACCCAGGTTCGGGCCCTCTCGATGGAGGTAAAATCCTACTCCTGCTTAATTGATATTGATGATATGGGTAGTACAAGAGTGGATCTACCACGAGATCAAGGAGGCTAAACCCTAGAAGCTAGCCTATGGTATTATTGTTGTAATGGTTGTTCGTCCTATGGACTAGAACCCTCCAGTTTATATAGACACTGGAGAGGGCTAGGGTTACATAGAGTCGGTTACAATGGTAGGAGATCTACATATCCGTATCGCCAAGCTTGCCTTCCACGCCAAGGAAAGTCCCATCCGGACACGGGATGAAGTCTTCAATCTTGTATCTTCATAGTCTTGGAGTCTGGCCGATGATGATAGTCCGGCTATCCGGACACCCCCTAGTCCAGGACTCCCTCAATCTCCTTAAAGGGAAATATCGAGTGTTCCTTGAGCGCGGAAGATTGTGTGACTGCCTCGACAGCCACACACTAAACCGGCTCCACTAATTCAAGCACCCAAACAGGTCGTTCAGACCCCGGACATGGTTAGACGAGCCCGGAGTAAACATACAGGCGCTTACCAACCACACACCCTCGCACTAGGGGCTCCACGCATATACAAAAAGAGTCAATAAAGCTCAAATTTATTTATTTCTTGAAACGTACTTTGTTTATTTTAATATAACATACATCTTCGCACGATTTTTTTCAACTAAGTTCCTCTCTTTTACAGATGAACACCGTGCGACACCCGTCCAGGATACGGCACAACAGAGACACAGGCGCAGACGTGCAGCAGGGACCTGTTGAAAGGATTCTTTTCAGATTAAGACCCTGCGTAAACCTTTTTTACTGTCTCTCGTTGATACACAACCCCTGGTTTCTTACTATAACTGAGGAGGAGGCTGGCGTTTTGGCATAGTCCACGTCAGAATTTTGCGCGTACCTGGACACTAGGGGCTTATTACCAAGGGCATTGTTCGGCCCGTTTTCATAAAGACCGCATACCTTAGGGAGTGTTCGGCGTCTCGGGTTAGGCCTTATATGCATCAGCTCTGAATCATGTCTTTGGTCCAATGTTGTGTTTGCCCGGCTCATGTGTTTTGCTGCCTTACGTTCCGCTCTATCGGCTAACGCGGCACCAGGGGAACTACTGCGATTGTGCCCCGGTTCGGCCAGGCGAGCACCTCAGTAGAGAAAGCCGAAAACTGACTTTCATGATACAGCATGATACTGGTCAACCACTCGATGACCCTCCAGAATCTATAGGATTCCGCATTGACGAAGGGTCGTTTCCCGGTCAGGCACATACGCGCCCCAAATTCAGGTGAGCGCGGTGCCCCTAGGAGCTATATAGTAGCCCCATTGTCAAACTCATATGGCTAAGTGAAAGTGATAAAGCATTATAGTCCGGTTGCCTAGTTTGCTATGATACCACCTCCTTTATAGGACCAAGACGTTGGATCAAGTGTGAAAATGCGCCTTTTGCAAACACCCCTGCATTATATGCGTGGGGGCTGAAGCCGAAGACTGCCATCTTTCAGGTTATATACACATATACATTAACGGCCGCACAGGAGGTGTTTTAATTCTTGAAAGCACAAGTATAAAAAGCTTTTATATTTCATCGAAATATTGTTTCACAATAATACATGTTATTCGAACATAATATCCTTTGAGCACTGCGTCTCTACTAAACGAGCGCCCGGCAGAACTTCCTGAAAATAGTGCTTGACAGGTACTCGGCTTCTGTCCGAATCTTGGGTTGCAACATTGGTGGACTTCATCTCCGCCCAGTATGTCTTGACATGGGCAAGAGCCATCCGAGCACCCTCTATGCATGCCGACCTCCTCATTGCATGGATATGCGGCACCGCACCAAGGAACTGCTGCACCAAGCCAAAATAACTCTTCGGCTCAAGCCCCTTCGGCCACAAAAGACTCACGACATCCTTCATGGCAAGTCCGGATAACCTATTCAGCTCCGCCCATTCGGCCAAGCAATCGGTTAATGGAAGCGGGTGCTCTGGATTATGGAACTGTGACCAAAAAACCTTCGCCGTTTCGTGATCCGCTTGATCTCAGAAGTGTTCGGCCGCGTCCACCGCACTTGCCGCCAAGTCCAGATAAGAATCTTCCGCACTCCACAGCCGGTCCAACTGAGCATAATTAGGGTCCAGGAATTTCCTCCGCAGCAGAAAGGGCTTTCCAGCCGCGATATCTCCGGCCTGACGCAGCTCCTCCTTCATAGCTCTCATCATAGAGCGAGCATCCTTGGCCTCGGCAGTGGCCTTCTTCAGGTCCTCTCGTGCCGCCCGATCTTCCTTTTCAAGAAGGCTTGCACCGGTCTGCAGCGTTCTTCAACTCCATGGCCATCTCAGCCATCTCCTTCTTGCTTCGGCAGTGAGCAGCTTGTTTGGCTTTTAGCTCTTCGGCCACCTTCAAGGCAGCCGCAGGTTCTCCATGGCAGCGACACCATCTGCGTCAAGAATACTGGTTGTAAGGCACGGGCGTCAAGCTCCCTCACCAGGTGTCCGCGGGGAAATTACATACCTTGTGACTTGTCAAGTCGCCTATTGACAAGCGCGATGTCGACATCCGCCACGTCAAGTTTCTGCTTTAGTTCGGCAAATTCATCAGTCCGGCCAGCCACCGGATCCTTCGCCACCTGCATAGGAAGGGCGACACATTATACCTGGGATTATGATGCTCGGCGCGCTGTCATTATTTTACAACACACCGAGCCTCAGGAGCTACTATCTACATAATGCGCATTTTATATGCGGAACTGTCAGAAGGTACATCATTTTGCGTACCTCGAAACCTGTCAGTAAACTCCTGATGGCTTCATGCAATCCGCTCTCAGTGGATGAAATCCTTTCAATCACCGTATTCATTAACGCACGGTGATCTTCTGAGATAAACGCTCACCCGAGAAGATCCTTCAGCTCCTCCGACCGTACATCATACGGTGCCGAACACGTTCGACGGCCTTTTTCGAAGGCCGAACGCGGAGGGCTTTGAAGGGACATACGACTACCTTCCGGCCCCGCCGGACTCGGAGAAACCCTCCGTGAGGACACCTCAGGGTCGCCCGCCTCGTAAGACGGTGCGGCAGGGGGAGGCGTTTCACTCGCTATCATCTCCGGACGAAGATCCCCTGAAGATGAGCTCTGCTGAGAAGGGCTGAGATCCGAACTACAAGGTAAAATTTCGGTTATCAGAAATAGGGTAGGGATATCCTTTATTTTAATAAAAACTCCCCTTTTCACTTACGGCTCGGTGGAGGGCTGATCCCCTTGGGGGCATAATGCGACCGAGGCATCTCTCGGCGCCGGACCCTCTGACGAAGATTTCTTCCCCCGCTTTGAGACCATGATCTCCGGGTCTTCAGAGGCGGTCCTCTTCTTCCCTTGGATGGAGGGATTTTCGATCCCTCCTTTCCTGACAGCCTCCTTCGCGGAGGCGGTAGTTTCCTCCCCCCCTTCACCTTCTTTCGAAGGCGCAACCTCCAGCATCCTGGTTAACACGGGATCCGGTGTGGTCTCAGGGAGGGGGGCTGGACACCTGATTAACTTTGCTTTCGCTATCCACTCTCGTTCAAGGGACAGCTCTTTTAAAGGGCAAGTTTGTGATAAACATAGGATAGCGTGTCCGGGTACAGGGCTACTTACTTGAGTATCCGGGCAATTGCAGCTTAGACCTGCATCCTCGGTCAAGTCCGGACACATCTCTTGTGACCCGAAGAAAATCTTGTACATCTTCATGGGCATCGCGCCCATAAAATGTTGGAGAGCTCGTGGTCCCTCCGGGTTAAATTTGCACAGGCGGAGGGGGCGACGTCTGTAGGGCAGGATGCGACGAATCAGCATGACCTACGCTACTACGACCAAAGTGATCTCTCTCTCTAGGAGGTCTCGAATGCGGCCCTGCAGCAAGGGCACGTCCTTGGACGACCCCCAATCAAGCCCTTTATTGACCCATCACGCCAGCCGCGGTGGAGGACCCGAGCGAAAGGCAGGTGGCGCCACCCATTTGGTGCCCCTGGGAGCTGTGATATAAAACCACTCTTGTTGCCATAAACTGAGCTCCTCTTGAAAAGAGCCCTCGGGCCACGGAGCATCAGCATTCTTGCTTATAACAGCCCCTCCGCACTCTGCCTGTCTCCCCTTGATCATTTTTGGTTCCACTTTGAAGGTCTTGAGCCACAATCGGAAGTGAGGGGTAATGCGGAGGAAGGCTTCGCACACGACGATAAACAATGAGATGTGGAGGATGGACTCCGGATCCAAGTCGTGAAATTCCAGCCCATAATAAAACATGAGCCCCCTCACGAAGGGGTCCGTCGGGAAGCTTAGCCCCCGAAGGAAGTGAGACGCGAACACCATGCTTTCACTTGGCTTGGGAGTGGGAATAATCTGCCCTTGGACAGGCAGCCTATGCGAAATTTCGACGGTTAAATACCTGGCATCTCTTAGCTTTAGCACGTCTTCTTCCGTAATGGAGGAAGGCATCCACCAGCCTTGCAGGTCGGAGCCGGACATCGTCGAAGGTCCGAAGTGCTGGAATCTGGAACTTTGGGTGTTGGAACTCAAGACGAGGGGCGGATTCAATTGAGATTGAAAGAAGGGAGTGGAGCCTTGGTCTCTTTATAAAGAGGTTGAATACCAGGAGCCTCCCCCGTGACTGTTCAGGACTCGCCTTCGATAGAGGAGACGTGCCAACGGACACGGTTGGGTTACCCACACCCGTATTGATGAGAATCCCGGAATAAGGGGACACGATCTCTGCTTTGACAAGACGTGCCAAGGAAACCACCTCGCTAAATGCGCTGAGGTGGAACAGTAAAAACGATTCGAATAAAAGCTTGGTCGTGGTGTGATGTCACTCCACGAGATACGTCAGCAGATTGAACTTGTGTAAATATTATTCTCTCTACGGTGGTATGTGGAACTTATTTTGCAGAGCCGGACACTATCCTTGTGTTCAAAATCTTCTATGAAGTATTCGGAGGAGGAACCCGCCTTGCAATGTCGAAGACAATATGCGCGCCAGACTCGTCGTCATTGAAGCCTTGTTCAGGGGCTACTGAGGGAGTCCCGGACTAGGGGGTGTTCGGATAGCCGAACTATCATCTTCGGCCGGACTCCTGGACTATGAAGAGACAAGATTGAAGATTTCGTCCCGTGTCCGGATGGGACTTTCCTTGGCGTGGAAGGCAAGCTTGGCGATACGGATATGTAGATCTCCTACCATTGTAACCGACTCTGTGTAACCCTAACCCTCTTCACTGACTATATAAACTAGAGGGTTTTAGTCCGTAGGACGAACAACAATCATACCATAGGCTAGCTTCTAGGGTTTAGGCTCTCTGATCTCGTGGTAGATCTACTCTTGTACTACCCATATCATCAATATCAATCAAGCAGGAGTAGAGTTTTACCTCCATCGAGAGGGCCCGAACCTGGGTAAAAACATCGTGACCCTTGTCTCCTGTTAGCATCCTCCTAGACGCACAGTTCGGGACCCCCTACCCGAGATCCACCGGTTTTAACACCGACAAGGAGGAAGAAGAAGAATCCATTCCCCCCTGCAAGGGGGAGAAAGAAGAGGACGGCTGTCGGTGTCAAAACCGACGGATCTCGGGTAGGGGGTCCCGAACTGTGCGTCTAAGGCTAATGGTAAAAGGAGGCAGGGGACACAATGTTTACCCTGGTTCGGGCCCTCTCTATGGAGGTAATACCCTACTTCCTGCTTGATTGATCTTGATGATATGAGTATTACATGAGTTGATCTACCACGAAATCGTAGAGGCTAACCCTAGAAGGTAGACTATGACTATGATTGTTGTTGTCCTATGGACTAAATCCTCCGGTTTATATAGACATCGGAGGGGGCTAGCGTTACACAGAGTTGGTTGCTGAATTGCTAAGGTTGCCTTCCACCCAAAGGAGAGTCCCACCCGGACACGGGATGAAGTCTTCAGTCTTGTATCTTCATAGTCCAACAGTCCGGCATAAGCATATAGTCCGGCTGTCCGAGGACACCCTAATCCAGGACTCCCTCATTAGCCCCAGAACCAGGCTTCAATTACGACGAGTCTGGCGCGCATATTGTCTTCTGCATTGCAAGGCGGGTTCTTCTCCAAATTCTCCAGAGTACCTGTTGTAACAAGCAGTGTCCAGCTTCCCATTTATTGTGGCACTCATTGGCTTCTGTACCTTAATAATGTCAGTCTCCACGTGTCGAGCAAATGCGAGAAGTTGGGTCATTTCTACACTTGCCGCCCTAACCATGTAAATAAGTCGTCTATTAAAGAAACGGGGATCCTCAGATCCAAAACACACCATCTTCCCCAAGCAAGGATCCACCGAAGCATGCCCGAAAAAACCATCCCATCATGGCTGGCCACCGCAGCTCCTCCTCTCGCCCTCATAGCGCCAAGCCAGGTGATTGGGAGAAGTTTACAGTGTCCCACGACCAGTTGGTGGGGTTGCGGACCCAATGGTTTCTCCCACCTGCATATCTTGTCCCCGTTCAAGCCGGACTGGCCACTTTTGACGGCGGGGAGCAAGTGGAGAGTTTTCCCAACCCATCCCAAGGGGAGCGGGTGTGCCTTGTCCATTACTTGCTGAGGGGCCTCGGATTTCCAATCCATCCATTCCTCCGCGATCTCCTGGAGTATTATGGCCTCCAGCTGCACAACTTCACCCCTGCCTCCATCCTGCACATCGCAGGCTATGTCGCCCTTTGTGAGTTATTTCTGGGTTGCGAAGCTCATTTTGAGCTATGGAAGAGGATGTTCTGCCTCATCCCTCGTAATCAGGAGGGATCAATATACCAAGTGGGCAGAGTTGAAATATGGCGCATCGTCGAGACCGGATACCTTTCCGGCACTCTGAAGAAGACATCCAAAGACTGGCCTTCCGACTGGTTTCATATAGAGGACGTCTCCCATCCTGACCCTATCCGGATGGGTCTTCCCGAGTTCAAAAATGCCCCATTGAGGCAACGTTGTAGCTGGCGTCGCCGGAGCCCCCAGGAGGAAGATAACAGAGAGGTCCTTCAACTGATGGGCAGGATAAAAACGCTGGCCAAATCTGGATTGACAATAATCGAGGTTATGTCAATATGCATAATGCAGGGGGTGCAGCCACTCCAGTACCGGGGGCATCCCATGTGGCACTTCAATGGATAAGATGATGCCCCCCGCTAGGGTCGTAAAGGTCCGGACTCCGCCACCGCTCTGGCGAAAATATTGTCTGATTTGTATAAAGGAGAAGAACAGGAGTTCATCCGCATTAAGCCACGGGATGGATTTTCCATGTACAACCCTCCTAGCTGGGTGAGTTGCCATATTTTACTCAACTCTATTCAGTCCCACAGTCTTTCATCACAAATACTTACCTTTCTAGTCCATAACATGAACTGCGAAGGGCTGTGAGGGAGGTCCACAGCCCGCCTCCACAGCCAAAGGACCACAACCGGGCGCTCGACCCCGACTTGAAGAAGATCCAGACATATTTGTGGAGCTCGTCGACAGGACGTTTAATAGGCAAGCTGTGACGGCGCTTTGGTGGCCATCATTGCCGATTATCCTGGCCTACTCCCTGCATCATATGTAAGTAAAATTGGAGTCCTAACCTCCGAGAAAGATCCCTTCTTTATGCCTTACCCACAGCACATGTCTTGCGCTTTATAGGGAAGGCCGTCGGGGAGCCGTGCCGAACCCGTGGCGACTCACCAACAAGGGGCGCCCAAGCCGGGTAGGCTAAAAAGGAAAGCGGTTAGGACCGAGACGCCATTGAAGAGGTATGATTTAAAACCTGCTCTGTGATTATCATCTTTAAAATATAACAATGTCCACTGTGTCCTGGTAGAAAGAGTATTCGTCGGACTGTGTCCGGAGATCCTGCCAGCCATGCCTCTACCAGCTGGACTCCAGAACCGGCCTCAAAGGTGGAGGCTAACATGGGGACAACACTGGACGATCCTCCTACAGAGGATGTGGATAGAATATCCGCTACAAATTCTGAGGTAGAGAGCACTATGAATCATCAGCGTCGGCGGGCCGCACTCCACGACCCTAATTTCTCCGAAGAGGCGTTCAATGCCTTCAACTCGGGAGACGCGTACATCCGAGCTACTCAAAATGGGCTTGCTAGATCCACAGACCAGTACTTAAAAGATATATGGGTAAGCAAAATCTGATAATTATGTATATCACTAGCCCGTGAGATTTGAAACAGTTGGTACAACTGATCTAAGGATCATTGTATGAATACGTTCTTACAGAGAAGAATACCCATTTTTCTCAAGAGCTGGAGGAGTGTAAAACCCAGCTAAGGGCAGCAGTTGCCGGAATGGAGGAATCCAAGAAGGCCTCATCTGGTAATATTTGTCTCTATCGCTAAAAGACGTTATTATGTGTACTAGTTGGTATTCGGCATGTTTGCAGATCTAACAATAGATTCCGCAGACAATCCCAGAGTGAATCTGGAGATCCTACAAGAGGATGAACAATGATCTCAACGACAGCTAGAGGATGGCGGGCGTGTGCTCACACGGGTCCGGCGAGAGAAAAACGATCTCCAGGATGCCAATACCCGGCTGGGCGCGGAATGGAAAGATGTTCGGGCCCAGCTAGCGGATTCCATGAAAGAGAATAGGAGGCTTCAACACGGCATTTTTAGTATGCACTCAAATGAACCTTTATACAGTTTGGCGAAGAAACAGGCTAACAAAGTTATGTCTGTAGGTATACTGACTGGTCGTCCCAATGAGGAGATGCCCGGATCCGCAGGCGATCTTCTGCAAGAGCTTCCCTACAAGAAATATGTCAACTTGTGACCTCGACTATTGGTCACTGAAAGGTCATTGATTTTCATTTGCGACCTTTTTGTGACCAAAAACAGAAGGTCAAAAGCTGGCAGTCGTAAACTGAAATTAACGACCTTCTCTGTGAGAAGGTCGTAGATGTTTACGACCAAAATATGCCTACTATTTTGTTTTGGTCACTAGTTGTCTGCCCAGGCCACGTCGGACCCGCCGTGGCAATCTGACGTGGCACAATTACGACCAATTCAAAAGGTCGTTACTTAGAATCAACCAGGTCCATTTAGGTGGTTTAGATGTGCCGAGCCCATTAATACAGCCTTTCTATTTTTTTCCTATGAATTCTATTGGGCTACATGGGCCAATTCCAATATTTCGGCGTTTTTATTTCTTGGCTTTAGCCCTTTACAGTCTATTGATTTCCTTTTTTTGGAAAATATATTTTGGAGCTGGTCCCACTAGTCATGTTAATCTCATAGATTGATCACACACATCAGAAAGTTACAGACTCATATTATTTCATAAGTGGGTTGCACTATCAGGTTCACATCTCACACACTATCAAATCACATTCATAATCAAATATTCCAAACAAGAGAACATGTGAAATTCGTCAAATAACACTAGATTAGTGTATTACAATTTCTGTAGACTATTACAACCTAGGTATACCATCTATTACAATATTACAATCAAGTAGAACAGACAACTCTTTGCTGAGTCACACTTCACAGCTTCGCGCTTTTCTTCATGTCTTCGCACTTCCAACTTTCTTAGGACTGGAGCTCCTGTAAAAGAGGAACCAAGTAAAGAAGTTACACGCAGCTATATTTGCTACAGATCAGCTATCAACTCGATATTTATGTACACCATACATAATATTGTTTCCACTTAGTACAAGTTAATTTAATACTCAGCTCCTTTATTTGTGCCCATTTAGTGCAAGTTCATTATCCATGCATATAAACTTTTTCTCCCAGCCAGCACCATGAGTCTTCTCAGCTACCTACCAACTACAAGTCAGGAGGCCACTACTATTAAACCAACTCAAGTGAGTGAGCCAGCAAAATGGGTGGGATCTTTCCTTATCACTAAAATTAAATATTTGAGCACACCAAAAATTGATTGTGTATCATAAGATGATCCTGAGAGTGCAGCACCATGTTACCAGCAGCGAAAATTGTGTAACATATGTATAACCATTGCAAAGAACCTGAGCAGAATAAGCAGAACAAAATTTCATGCAAAATTTTGATATAACCAGTAGATTATCCCCTAACAGAAGCTAATTAGGCTCCAATACACAAGGCACAACAAGCACAGACTAAAATAAGCCGTGGCCATGACACAGAGCATGGTATTACAGCAGCTCAGAGATGGAGCTAGAGGTAGGAGATGGACTCACCGGAGAGGAGGTTGTAGTCGAAGCCGCACACAGGCGCCGCCGCCGTCACCCTCTACAGGAGACGCTGTTGCTTCATCGATGGACTCATCTGGTACAAGGAGATCATCAAAATGCATCACACTCATGATCATCAAAATGCAGCAGGAGGAGCGAATACAAGTTTAACCCATCATGAATAGGGGCGCTCGGCAATCTAGTAGCAATGTTATATATAGGTAATAATAATAGGACCTTAGATAATTTGTTTTCGTTTGTCTCTGTTTTTCTTGTGCAGCAACGAACGGAGCTAGAGCGAGGGATAGCACCAGAGCAGAGCGGACCTTGGTTGTCTTGTGTGGCAGCAGGAGTATTCAATAGCAGCATGAAGGATTTGTAACACTATTCTTTCATGTCAAAAGGACTGCATGAAGACTAGGCGCCACCTCAATAGATCTAGGCGATGTCGGTGTTGCCCTTCTCGATGGCCTTCTTCACCTTGAGCTTCTTCCATTCAACATATAAACATATAAGTAAAGTATACTAATTCTAGAAGATAAAACACAAAGCAATAAAGGATAAATGGACCATTTCCCCACAATTTTTTCCTGATTCGAACATCTAAAGTCTAGCCACTGATGTCTTAAGAATGTGTTGTTGGTATGACCACACATGAGAATCAACTTCAGAAAATAAAAATCACATTTGCTCAAATTATGCAAGAAATCAAGGGCCCTTGCCCTCCCACTTTCCTAGAACAAAATGAGTACATGAGCAGCAGCTCTATAGGACTGATGATGCATGTACTACCTGGGAAAGAGACACCAGTAGCAGTTTGTTATAGTAGCAGGGTCAGTGAACTTTCCAAATATGGATTCAGCAAATGCATAGTGAGTTCACTTGTTAATTTTATAGCAGTAGTAGCACAATGGACCCTCACAGACCTTTGTAACAGTTTGCAAACTGACCTTGTGCATTGTACATGTAAGGTAAGGTAAATAGAGTTCCTAGTAGACAATGTATTCTAGTTATTAAACAAATGCTCACCAAGATAATCAGTACAGTGGTGAAGCGAACACAGTAATAATCCAAAGGTGATACTAATAAGCAGTAGGAAACTACCTACTTTTGTGATATAAAACTAATATCAGACCAATTTTGTACCAAGTTAAAGTTACTTTAGGTTGTGAACAGTTAGCTCGTCTAACATTTTCTAAACCTTCTAATTATAAGTTCCACAACCTAAACACACTATGTAACCATTCGTGTGCTCTCTGTCAAGGTGAATTTAGGTCTTTCCATGGAGGAGAGAGCATAGACTCGATCACCGGCCTTGTGCCAAATCCCCCACGTCTTCCCGTGATGGCCTTCACAACAATGACCTGCAAGCAAAACACACCAAAAACTAAGTCACAAATGCATGTTAATAATCCACTGTCCTGTAGTTGTTTGGTTATTATTTTAGATTAATGTGAATACTTCAATATGGATTATATGTTTTAGAAAAACGAAGTAAATAAGTTATGCTAGACTATTGTTTCAAACAAATAGATTAGGATGTTAAATTTAACATGCTAGAAAATTAAAGTAGAGTGCCCAACACACAGTGTAAGTAAGACTAGCATATAGTAGTTTGTCTTGTACAGAATGCTTCTAACCTAATTAAGCATGAGAATGTACGTGTTGGAGCTTTGTCATGCATGCAAATATTTTATGAGGAGAACTAGATACAAGTATGTGACCATTAGAATGCATACGTGTGTAGCGGAGCTCCCTCGGCATCGCTGCTATCGTGTTTGACCAATGAAACAAAAGGTTACAAGGAGCTTTTAAGTAAAGTCTATTTGTGCACACAGCAAATCTAAGAATGTGAGCTCGGTATGCTCTCTACTAGTCTCGAGTGAGCTGGTCCTGCTAATTTGTCTACGCAACGGTGGTGAGAGATGGAGATGCCAGTAGAAGGAACTAGCAAGCAACGGTGGTGAGAGATGGAGATGTCAGTCGTCATGCCCAATATGCGATACTATCCTAAAGAGACTCGAAGGTCCCACAAAGGATAGAACCGCATATTAATACGCTTTTGCAAGGTGGATATCATTACATCAATAGTACATAATAGATGGGGATACATACAGAAGGCATACAATGCCACACGAATACAACATCATCTTACATAAGAGCACCATCCGACTACGGATGAAACACAAACAGAAACTCAAACGACATCCACCCTGCTAGCCCAGGCTGCCGACCTAGAACCTATCCCCTGATCAAAGAAGCAACAGAAGAAGAACTCCAAGAGAAGTAACATCGCTCTCGCGTCATGATCATCGCAAAATCTATACCTGCAACTATTGTTATAGTAATCTATGAGCCACGAGGACTCAGCAATCCCATTACCATGGGTATCAAGAGTAGCAAAGCTTAATGGGAAAGGAAGGGGTAAAATGGTGAGGTTGCAGCAGTGACTAAGCATATATGGTGGCTAACATACGCAAATGAGAGCGAGAAGAGAAGCAAACGGAACGGTCGTGAAGCTAGCAATGATCAAGAAGTGATCCTGAACTCCTACTTATGTCAAGCATAACCCAAAAACCGTGTTCACTTCACGGACTCCGCCGAAAAGAGACCATCACAGCTACACACACGGTTGATGCGTTTTAATTCGAATCTGGTGTAAAGTTATCTAAAACCGGACATTAACAAATTCCCATCTGCCACATAACCGTGGGCACGGCTCTCAAAAGTTTATACCTTGCAGGGGTGTCCCAACTTAGCCCGTCACAAGCTCTCAAGGTCAATGAAGGATATTCCTTCTCCCAGGAAGAACCGATCAGTCTCGGAATCCCGGTTTACAAGACATTTCAACAATGGTAAAACAAGACCAGCAAAGCCGCCCGATGTGCCGACAATCCCGATAGGAGCTGCACAAATCTCGTTCTCAGGGCAACACCGAATGAGACTAGCTACGAGTAAAACCAGCCCTCAAGTTTTCCCGAGGTGGCCCCGCAGGCAGCTCGGTTCGGACTAGCACTTAGAGAAGCACTGGCCCGAGGGGGGGCTAAAATAAAGATGACCCTCAGGAGCGCGACTTCCAAGGGAAAAGTATAGGTGGTGGTGAGGCAAATGGTAAGACCAAGGTTGGGCCTTGCTTGAGGAGTTTTATTCAAAGCGAACTGTCAAGGGCGTCCCATAAATCACCCAACCATGTAAGGAACGCAAAATCAAGGAACATAAGACCGGTATGACGGAAACTAGGGCAGCAAGAGTGGAACAAAACACCAGGCATAAGGCCAAGCCTTCCACCCTTTACCAAGTATATAGATGCATTAATTAAATAAGAGATAGTGTGATATCCCAACATAATCTTGTTCGTCATGGAGAAATCTTCAACTTCACCTGCAACTAACAATGCTATAAGAGGGGCTTAGCAAAAGCGGTAACATAGCCAAACAACGGTTTGCTAGGAAGGGTGAAAAAGGTTAGGGGCTGACATGGCAATCGGGGAGGCTTGAAGAACAAGTGATAGGAAGCGCAGCATAACGATAGAACGAAGCAACTAGCATAGCAATGATAGTAATGAGATCCAAGGTAACATTCATCTTGCCTGAGATCCCGCTAGGAAGAAGAACGAGTCCATGAAGAAGACGAACGGATGAAGCCGAACCAAGCGTAGATGAACGAATCCTCACGATCGCAACGAAATAGGAACTATCGAGAAGAAGCACACAACATGGTAAACACACCACACATATACATGACATGATGATCAACCAAGTATGATGCAAGACAAGACTACATGAAGCTACTCATGGCAAGAGATGATGCATACAAGAACAACACATCAAAGCAAGGCTAAATGAGGCCGGAAACAACATATAACAATTCCGGTAAGTCCTCATATGCAAATTTAGAAATTGTTCCAGAACTGAATAAACCTTATGTTCAAGTTGTTAAGCAGCAAGTTAAGATGCCCCAAGATGATCTACACGAGATTCTAGTCAAGTTACATATGAAGTTCATTTAATTCGGATCTACGGCCTATAAGATATGAGCAAAACAAGTTAAACATGGCATTGATGCAAAATGCATACAAACATCAAGCAAACACTCTGAAAACATGGATGCAACATGATAATATGAAACTTCATGCAAAATCAAGCAAGTTTCATATAGAGCACACTCAAAATGGAGCAACGGTTCAACACATACACATGAAACAAGTTTAAAGGACAAGTTGTCCAAAACAGCAACTAGGCATCTAGCAAGCATCAAAACAATATGCTATAGAATCTCAACGTGAAAAAAATTCATGGGCATGAAGTACAGGTAAAGCATGACAAAACATGAACACTGAGCTATCTCCAGAAAACAATATAACACGCTCAAAAGGACATGGGAAGATTGCAAATAATAACAGTTTACAGACTTGGCAGAAATCACTAGACATGGCAGAAATAGCATCAGGTTGCAATGTTTAGAGCTATCAAACAACATGTTACATGAACTTAACATGGCAAACAAAGGCATGGCAAGCTAATACAAAAGACAAAGAACAAGACTCCCTTACTGAAATAATTCCAAAGATCAACAGAAAAGTTGGTATCATCCATGCAAACATGGCAAGTGATATGACAGATTCAGACATGGCAGGAACAACGATAAGTGGGCATGTTGGTGACCTTGTACCACTCACCAAAGAGCAATACATGGCATGAAAATGTGACCAATAGGAATATGACATATTTATGAAGCTAAGCATGGCAAGAGAAAGTTCAAAGGGTGCATGGATCACTAGCAAAGCTCATGGAAATACATAACTTAATCTTAACAGGCTCGCAGCAACATTATTTAGCAATTTGAAAGCAAGATTACAACAAGCTAAAGCAGGCTATAAATACAACCCGGGGCATGTATGGATATAACATGACATGTTTAACAAAATATCCTTAGTGAACATCTCCAGATTATGCATAGAATGACTTGTAGCAGCAGGTTTAGATAACTTCATGATATAGCAGATTCAGCCTAGCAAAACAGCAATAACAAGTACACTACTCCACGAGCTTGATGCACTCACTACAAGACACACAAAAATACATGGATTGCACCACCATAAAGATGGCATGATGTAGCTCAAAACTCATGTAGACATCAAGCTCAAAGGATGCACACACAAAATGCAATGAAAAAGACAAATCACCAAGTTCTGTTAACAGACAGCAGTTAACATCATATAGCACTATTGCAACAATGATTAGGGCATCAAGATGAACTCAAACAAGCATGGCAAAACGGAACAAAATGAATAGCATCTCACAATGAACATTTTGATATATTACACGCACAAAATGGAGCAACACACAAGATGTTATGGCATGATGAACACGGCAACATAATGCAAAAATATTTAGGGACGGGAGAAAAACGGGGTCAACCTTGCACGGAAATTGATGCGCCGACGGATCTTGCCGGATCTGAGGTGACGGCAGCTGGATTTCGTCGGAGAGGAAGGAGAGGTAGCCGGAGGAGCGGGGGAGGACGACGGGAGGCGGTCCCGGCCGGATCCGGTGGCGGGGGAGACTCCGGGTGACGGGGCGAGGCCGGGGCGACGGCGCGGTGGAGCAGCTCCGGCAGCAAGCGGGCGGCGGCGGAGGCGAGGTTGGACGGTGGTGGCGTGGAGGTGGGAGGCGGACGGCGGCGCTCGGGGGTGCGGTGTGGCTCGGCGGCGGAGGGAGAGGCGCGACCGGACGGCGGCGCGATGGATGGCGATGAGTGAAGGCGGCGGGGCTCGGTGCCGGCGAGATCCAGCAGGGCGGAGGCAGACTCCGGCGATGCGGCGACTGAGCGGCGCGAGAGCGCGGGGCGGATCAGGCGGCGCCGCGGGGTCGGGCCGACCCGGGTCCCGATGGGCTTCGGAGGGCCCGCGCGGATTCGGGCGGGCCGGCGGCGGTGGGAGGCGGCAGAGGCCACATGGCGGGTTGTGAGTGGCTGCGGGCGGTGGCGCGGACGTGTCCGGCGGCGGGGTGGACGTGTCCGGTGGCGCTGTGGAGGAGAAGGCTAGGGTTAGGGTGGAATTAATCCACGAATTTCGGGGGAGGATGTCTTTATATGGGCATAGGGAGCTAGGAGAGTCCAAATGGTTTTTGCCCACACGATCGTGAACGAACGACCGAGAGCATGGAGGGTGTTTAGATGGGCTCATGGGCTGTTAGGAGGGGTGTTGAGCTGCAAAACAAAAGGGGGTTTTGGGCTACACGGTTAACCATTGGGGCATCAAACGACCTCCAAATGGAACGAAATTTGACGGGCGGTCTACCGGTGATATACCAAGGCCACTCGGCAAATCTCGGCCCATTCCGAGAACGTTTTTCTCCTGCTCACGAAACAAGGTCTGAAAGGGGCGACGGGGCACACAAGTGTGGTCTATACTCCGAACGGACAACGGAGTGAACCGGGGGAACCCGAACGGATGCAAGTTTGAAAAAACATGCAGATGAAATGCAGATGATGACATGGCAAAATGCAACACGCAAGCAAATGACATGACAAAAACGACGAATAACTGGAGGACACCTGGCACATCAAATCCGGGGCGTTGCAACTCTCCTCCACTAACAATATATCTCGTCCCGAGATCTTAGGAACGATACGGAAGAGAAAGAGGAAGAGGTGAAGTGAGAACGCAAGAGAGAAGATGAACAAAGTCGAGAGCACTCGGTTAGAAAAGATGGACGGCAAATATGATGAGAATCAAATGCTCATGGAAACAAGATAGACTCTAAAAGCACTCCGGTTAGAACAAGATAGGAAAGGACTAAGAATGGAAGAATTTAGGCAGCACCCCGGCTAAAAATGGGACGAAAAGAACATGAACTTCACCCAATGAGATGGCACTTGACGAGATGAACAATGCACTTGACGAGAATTGAAAGAATTGAATGAAAAGAACTTGGAAGAAAGGATTGAACGGAGTTGTTGAGAAAATCAACAACAAAAGAATAAGCTTGTTGTGGACTTATCAAAAACAACTCAAAACTTGAGGTGAAATTATACCACAACCAAAAGTTTGAATAGCTGAGAAGAATGAAGAAATGCAAAACTTCACTTCAGGAGAAAACGGAGAATTGATTGCACTTCGAGATGCAAGAAGAAAAGATACTTGAATTCCTCCAACAAAGAATCTTGATGAACTCTTGAAGAATGGATTAAATCATGAAGAACCACCATAAAGAACTCCGGTGACAAAAAGATGATGAGATAGAATGAAGGATGAAAGAATAAGATTAAAGCTTGCGGTGACTTAGATGGTGGTTCCGAAGAAATGACCGAGGAAATTTGAACTCCGTAAAAGAAAAGATGAAAACACTTGGAACTAGAATTTATTCCTCAAGAACAAACTCTAAGGAAGGGATTACTTGACGATGATGAAGTAAGAATAAGAATTATGTTATGCTATCCTCACCAAATTAAATTGATGACAAGCAATGGATTTGGCATGCAACTTATTCTTATTGAAAAGGATTAAGGGGGGTATATGGCGCAAAACTTGAACCACCGGTAGGACTGGAAAGAACGAATGAATTAATATGATAATCAAAGAAAAAGAATCTGAAAGAACCACCGTTAGAATTTGGAAATGACTGACGAAAGAGAATGAATCACCGAGAAGAATTAGAAGAACCAATATGCTCGAGGGGATTTAGATGCAAAAGAACAAAGAGATCATGAGCTGATTAAAGAACACTTGAACGAAGCACCGGGATAATTAGATAACGGTAGCTGAAATGTGAGGACTAAAAATTCTTCTAGAAGGATGGCCTCTGGTGAAAAGAAAAGGGAAAACAACTTCTGACATACTCCGGATGGGTAAGAAAAGGATTCTCTGACAAATGGAATAATTCAAGAGGATAACATGAAGCTAGAACCACGAAACATCGAGAGAACGGACAATATTTAGAGGAAAAACTCTTCTTCTATCTTCGAATGACAACGAGAAACACCACCAAAATTACTGAGGTACTCCGATAGAATCTAGTAGAGGAAGGGTTGAACCAAAGATGAAAGAATTTGAAAGCGATCTTGGAAAAGATCTGACTGATGAAATCCAGTCTTACGTCACCCTTTCAAAAGAATTTGAGAATAACTCTGGGAGAGTTAGAAGAGTCAGGTAAGATCCTGGGAAAAGACTTGTGGGTTAGGACCCACTTAAGAGAAAAACACCATTGAAAAAGGGATGTTGAACAGATAGATGATACACTGGAACAATTGAAATATTTGAATGAGGTGACAACCTCGACTTAATTGGAACACAGACAAATCTCCTGAGATGTCTTCCGAACTCCGGAATGATTGAATGGCAAGAGGCAAATGAGCAAGGAGAACACTTGAGCCGAGGAAAAGAATATAATCACTACCGAAAATTAGAATTGAATCCACCGAAGAAGAAAAGGAGATGATGAATGTCAAACGAGACGAGAATTCACCGGTTGAGATAATTTATGAAAGACTGAAGAGGTTCCGCATGAATGAAATTGATGCTCAAAAGAGACTCAGGCTCTGGGAAGAAGAGGGTGGGAGGGCGGGAAAAACAAAGGCAACTTGGAAGGGGGAACCGACGAATATCTTGAAGAGAAAACACCGGTTGAAAGAAAGCAAAGGCTTCACATGAGTAGGATGGATACTCGATTACGGACTCCGACTCCGAGATGAAAAGGGGTGGGCGGGTGGGAAAATGAAAACAACTGAGGATTGAACTTGGCAAAGATGAAGAGGCTTGAGTCAACTTGACGAGAAATGCACCGGATAAAAAAGCTGAGAACCAACGATCGAAAAACCAACTGCGTGATCCTAAAGAAAGTTTGAAAGGGAAGAGGAGTAATTCAAAACACCTACGTCAAGATTACTCACCAGAGCGAAGAAGAGGCTGAGAAGTAAAAAGAATTCCTACTCTCCGATATAACTAGACTCCAAAAATAGTTTTCTTCTAGACTCAACTACGGCTAAACTACACGATAAATCAAGGGGGCTCCTATGGTCGGTCGAGGCTCTGATACCAACTTGTCATGCCCAATATGCGATGCTATCCTAAAGAGACTCGAAGGTCCCACAAAGGATAGAACCGCATATTGATACACTTGTGCAAGGTGGATATCATTACATCAACAATACGTAATAGATGGGGATACATACAAAAGGCATACAATGCCACACGAATACAACATCATCTTACATAAGAGCACCATCCGACTACGGATGAAACACAAACAGAAACTCAAACGACATCCACCCTGCTATCCCAGGCTGCCGACCTGGAACCTATCCACTGATCGAATAAGCAATAGAAGAAGAACTCCAAGAGAAGTAACATCGCTCTCGCGTCATGATCATCCCAAAATCTGTACCTGCAACTGTTGTTGTAGTAATCTGTGAGCCACAAGGACTCAGCAATCCCATTACCATGGGTATCAAGACTAGCAAAGCTTAATGGGAAAGGAAGTGGTAAAATGGTGAGGTTGCAGCAGCGACTAAGCATATATCACTACAAAAAAATACACTTCCGTGATGATACGTGTTTGTCACAGTAGGTCGCGTTTTTTGTCATGCATGTACATCCATGACAAATTTATGACAGAATCAAGATAGTCATACATGTGCTGTCATAGAAGTGTTCCATGATATTACCAAAATTATCATCACGGAAGTGTCCACTTCCATGATGATAAATCGTGCGTCACAGAAGTGCTTTCGTCAAGGGTGACCGACACGTGGCATCCACCGTAACAGAACGCCGTTAAGCTATCAGGTCGGGTTTTGGATCCGATAACCCGTTAACAGCCCCGACCAATTGGATTTTCCACATGTAAAATCATCATTGGCTGGAGGAAACACGTGTTGGCTCATTGTTGGGACAGATGTCATCCACTCATTGGACAGAAGGCGCCTATGATACGTCGACACATGGCACGGCCAATCAAGTTTAAATGGGCCGGCCCAACTAAAGGCCCACAAGATTTTGCGTCCCATAGTGGGCCGGCCCATTAAAGGCCCATGAGATTTTGCGGACTATAATGGGCTGGCCCAGCTAAAGGCCCACAAGATTTCGCGGGCCATAATAGGCCGGCCCAAGTAAAGGCCCACAAGATTTTTGTGTGCCATAATGGGCCGGCCCAGGTAAAGGCCCACAAAATTCTTGCGGATCATAATGGGCTGGCCCAGCTAAAGGCCCACGATATTTCGCCGACATTAATGGGTCGGCCCAGCTGTAGGCCCACAAGATTTTGAGGACCCTAGTTGCTCGGCCCATGAACTGGCTGCCATGTTTTGGGCAAAATGCCGGCCCATAATTGATCCGGTCCATTAATGGCCTGCCATGTTCCGGGCCTAATAATGGCCCATATAAGATCCGGCCCGTTAAAAGCCTCCCACTTTCTTGGCCAAATCACGGCGCAGATCAGGTCCGGCCCTTTAAGAGGCTTTGGGCTCAATCATGGCCCATATCAGATTCGGCCCGTTAACTGGATGCTATGCTTTTGGGCCCACTTGCTAAAGGCCCATTTAGTAGTTCGGCCTGATATTAGTTTCGGCCTGTTAAGGGCCCATTTAACATTTCAGCCCTATATTAATTTTGGCCTGTTAAAAGCCCGTCATATAGTTGGGCCTAACTACGGTCGAGTTTGCATCCGGCCTGCTCGCAGCCGATATCTGATTGGGCCAAACAAGGACCGAGACAACTTTGGGATGTTAAAAGCCCATGAATTGATTCGCACAATCATGGGTCGGGGTCCATTTCGGGCTGCCGCCGGCCCGTGAGCTATTCGGCACGTTTCAGGCCCAGCCTACTTCTCAGCCTCCTAAAAGCCCATTGAGTTTTCTTGCGAAAACAGGGCCGGGGGTTACTCATCCTATTAAAGCCCCGAATCTACTAGTGGCCAGTCTGACGGGGCCCATGATGCGGATCATCCATCGTGATTGCATGACGGCCCGATTATGTACCATAATTTTATGGTTTGGCCGGTTTACTACGAAGACAGGATATATATATATGAAGTAAAATAACTGCAGCATCATGAATAAGAAAAAACCTAGACTATACAATAAAGAAATTACGGCATATTACATCCACTGGGCATCAAAGTTCGCCACTATGATAATAAAGCACAAGCAGACAGCAGATTACATACACTGGGCATCAAAGATCGCCACCGGTGCAAATAAACACGCCGACAAAATAATATACAAAACCGACAGCACTTCAATAGAGTTCAAGAAAGGTTAGACCTGCTGGGGAGCTGCAGCGCAAGCAGCTGAGCAAGATGATGAGACTGCGCTTGTTCAATACTTATATCTTCCTCACTCTGAAAGATAAACAAGCAGATAGATGACAGGTTTTGCACATAAAAGTATCAGTGTTGACAATTCATCACATTTCTTACTGACGAATAAAGTGACGCAGTTTAAAATTGCATTAACACAATATGGTATTGTTCAGGTCAAGACATGGAAGGAAATTACATTGTGAAGGAGTTGGCAGCTTCACGACACCACTGGATTACAGATCAAGAACTCATAAGTATCAATGGTTAGTGTGCTGTCAATTTATCCCATTTCAGATTGGCAAATAAAGTGACGGTTTAAATAATAGTAGAATGATATGACATTGTTCATAGTTAAGACATTGCAGAATATGACATTGTGCTGTAGTGGGTAGGTTCACCACACCACTGGATTACGGATGAAGAACAGAAGCATACATGCAGTGCAAAAGAAGATCACTTGCTTTGTATAGTTTAATTTACATGGTATGAAGAAGGAACTTGGTTGTACAACTGAAAACTTAAATTGAGAAGGACAAACTTTTGTTTATGAACTACATAATAAACTTTAAACATGCAATTTGATGCAAACACCAAAAATAAACAGCTGTTGCAGTCATGCATAACCAAATATACACAACAAAGTTTGAAGGCTTGAGAAGGACAAACTTACATTACTGGTGAAGATAGGCTCTATAAAGCCCTTGTCCATGCTGATGGGGGGGGGCAATTCAAGAAGTTTAGCACAGAATGTTCTTCATAAGCATTACCTTTATTTTACATTTTTTAAGAGTAAATATAGATGTGATAATATACGAAAAAATGGAGAATATTCAAGATAAGATGAAGAGTGATGCTACATAACCAAGTAGCTATAAATGTATGTGCATCGATACAGGCAAAAGGCACAGCCAAGAGCAATGCACTGCTAAACTTCTTCAGTGCCAACCTTATGGTAAGAGTAAATATAGATCTGATGTGTAGAAAATGGAGGGCAAAGGAAAATAAGCTGCAGAGTGATGGTAAATGAACAACTACCTGTCAATATAAGTACACTGATAAAGGACAACATGTACTTACAAGAACAATGTAGAGCTAAAAAAATCATTGGCATTGGATATATTGTACACTAATGTAACCATTCATACAGATCAGATAATTTGGAGCGAACAATTGATAAGCAAGCTATCATGCATACTGCTGTCACATAATGAACCAGGTATGTATGCAAGTATAGTGATACAGGACAACGGGTACTAACAAGAGCAAAGAAGCGGGCAGCATATTTACGATATCATGTCATTCTTTTCAAACCGGAATTCTTCTTCAAGCTGATTTCCTGCAAAAAAGATCTGTAAGGCACATGCGGAAAAGTAGAAGTTCAAATTGTCATGTGATTTCATAGACAGTACCTCATCCTGGGAATGAGCCCAGTACATAGCAAGGTTTTTCCATTCAATGTCTTCTAAATTTAGCACAGGAGACTTCACCGGAAATTCGTTTATAGACTTGCCATCAAAGTGTGATTTCCTCAAGTAACACCGATACTGCTGCAATGCTTACTTGAAAAGCACAAGCAAGCTTTGCTTGTCATGACTATCCAGATTGAGCCTCACCTAGTTACAACAATGTAATGTAAATCATTGATGTGTTCGATCAGCAGAAAATAGGAAAATAATAACCATGAATAATAGCACTTACACGTAAGTTGGATAGGAAGATGTGAAAATGGTGTTTGTCTTCACTATAATCTTTCCATGATGGGAATATATGCATGTAGTCCCTAACAACATTGAAAGTGTTGTATTTTAAACTGGGAATAAATGGATTGGGGTTCCAATCTGCAGGAATTGGCCGTCTCTGTAGTTGGGATAAGTCTTCGGCCGGTGGACTTGCTGTACTTTTTGCTGGAGTGGGATTTTTCTGTGGTACGGCTGGTGCTATGGCAAATGAAATCGGTATACCTTTTACTGGAGTGCAGGTCCTGTGTGGTGGGGCTAGTGGTGTGGCCAGTGAAGTATGGGTACAGTCTGCTGGAGTCGGTCCTATGTTTTGTGTCACTGGTTGTACAGCCAGTATAAGTGCGGCGCTGTATGGTTTCTCCGGCACCACCACGTTTTTCAAGGACTTTGCTGGTGCTCCTTCAAGTTCGGCAATCACCCTCTTCCTTTTTGACATCTGATGCACAAGAATAGCATTTGAGTGGAAAAACATGGTATGACGACAGATGGAATATGTATTGATAATGGATGGGCATGGCATCTCGAGTTATATGATGAGTAAACTAAGCAGACGGTGGTGCAACAAAGTAGAAGAAATGCAAGACAACATATGCAAGATACGCGCAATCAATAAAACCTTGCCAAATTAGAACAGGCACCTTGATGGGTGAACAGGACAGGCCATCTGCCTTTTGCTCCTCGAGGTTAGAATAGTCATTAGGATGATATTCTGAACAAGAATCAACAGGTGGGGAGCATACGAGTTTCATTGCTTCCAGAATCGCACTCAATGCCTTGGTGCCAATTTTGTAAGTCATTGCATGTTCCACAATATTCTTCTGATGTGTAGATTCTGATATTCATAGTAATTGCGTATAATATCTGAGAACCATGAAAACATAAATAGTTGTGAGATTATCTTTGTAATGCAAATGATATTCTAATATAGGGGCGCCCCTATAAACACTTATGTGCTATCACTGGATTCTGATGAGAGAGCTCATGTGTGCTCTCGTGCGTGCATTTATATAATCTGGCACAAGTACACAAAAAATAGGCTCCAGAAGTAAGGATAGCTGGCAGATGATAGGTTCATAATATACTGTATAGAGAGTTTATTGCCAAACCATGATAACAAGAGCACACAACAACTAGGCAGATCATAGTGTACAGAACAGGGGTACACCATAACCACGATATATAAATCGGGAAAGTGGAACTGGCTTGAAAATACGGTGTTGTATTGCCGCTAGTAATTGAAAGCCTATCGATCACGTACAGGCCAGCACTATCGAACATGGTAAAGAAGAGCAAGCAGATTTTGGATAATAAAATGTTGGTTGCGCAGCGCCCACACATGATGAACCAGAGCGCATTAAGAATGCAACTCCCAGCTGTCTTTCGACCATTTCAGGCGGTTGGATGAAGATCCTACGTCTCCTAACCCTTCTTCTTCCTCGTCTCTGATTCTTCCCATACAGAACACCGCACGGGCCGCCGGCCGGACCATCGGCCCCCACCGCCTGTGTTTCTCCGCCACCCCACCCCCCACCCGCGTCAAGTTTTCTTCGTTCGGTGAGGCCCCACAACCACCCGAACCCCTTGGATCGCACCGGCGAACTCCGCGCGAGCTTTGAAAAATCGACTGACCCAATTTTGAAATTTAGTCTACTGTGATTTAACTAGTGTGGAATATAAAAGGGGAAAACCATAAGCATTGGGAGTATAGTGTTGAGCGTGCCATGGCGGATCTGAAGGTGCAAACCGGACAAAGGCAACTTCCCAACCAAGACAAGAAATCAGAGTAAAGCAGTGGCGATCTATTTTCTTGTTGCGATAAATAAGTTGAGCAGATACGAAAGAGTACCGCCTCTGGTGCGGTACCATGTACGCATGTGCTGAGAACTTGACGGTGTTGCGGTAGCGATGGCTGTCGGCGGTGTGGAAGCAGATCTAGGAGGGTAGATGGTGGCGGCAGGGCACGGTGGACGAGACGGTCGTAGGAGCGGCGCCGGCAAGGTGGACGACGACGGGGATGAAGCGAGAGGACAGGATGCAAGGATCCCGGTCCGAAGGCATGGATGAGAGAGGTCGATCTCTTGTAATGGAC
Organism: Triticum aestivum; assembly: GCF_018294505.1. NCBI lineage: Eukaryota > Viridiplantae > Streptophyta > Magnoliopsida > Poales > Poaceae > Triticum > Triticum aestivum. Next base: position 222,341,818 of record NC_057801.1, on the reverse strand, counting down.
GGCGGCGTCGGGGTATCAGCTCCGGCATGGTGGAGGAGGACGGCGGTGGATCGGGTGGCGGACGGAGGAGGGTGGGGTGGAGAGGGTGTTTTGGCGCCCACGGAGTATGAATGGGGAAAAGGGAGGTAGAGAGCAAGGGGGGAACCATGTATTCAGGGTGCGCTTGTCTCTAATGCGAGGAAATTTACAAATTTAGCCCCCATTTCAAATTTCTACTACATCACAACAACATTAGTCGGTTGGGGATAGGACGGTAATCTTGCATACACCGAATATTTGCCGACGAGAGTTTGTTTTTGGCGCCCACCGTGTATGAATATGAATTGGGGAGGGAGTCGATTTCGGCCAAGGGCACACTGTGTTTTGGCGCCCACCGTGTATGAATCCGGGTGAGAGGCGGTTACGTCACGTTTGGGTGAAATTACAAACCTACCCCTATCGAAACCTATAGAAATCCAGCAGATAGGATTTGCGTGGCAGGGATAGGCAGTAGTGATTTCCATCTCGCAGATTTTGGTTTCGGGCGGTTACTGCGACTTTCCTCGCTTCATTCAAATTTTGCAGAGTGCACGTTTACCGTGCCAACTCAATTCGAATCCCGTTTGTATTCTACTATTTTTTTTCGGGCGGGATCCATTTTCAATTGGAATTACATTCTATGTACATCAATTTTTTTATATATACTTTCAAAAGCACAACACCATTTATACATAAATATGGTTTACAAATGGCATGATCTCAGATTCATAAGGTTGTATCCATCAATTTGGATTTTCAAATATTTGAAACCACTTTATGTTGAAATCTAATGTATGCATTCCTCGCTAACTATCTCCAATTAATGTGTGTTTCATGCGGGTCTTTTTTTAACTTCTCAAACATGAATAATGTGTTTCACACACGCAACATATAGTGTAATCCCGTTTAGACATTAATTGCATATAAACCATGCATTGTTTGTAATTGAAGAATCTATGGATCACCAATATTGATAAACTATATAACATTACACGTGTGCCAAAATTCAAATGAATATGCATGTTTGATACACCAATTTGCGTTATGATATTATCGATGTCGTGATCTCCAGTTTAAATATTTGAATCCCCTTTAATCCAGATATTCGTCTCATATAGCTATCACTCATGCTTATATAGGACTATCTCTCTGGACCTATACATGTTCATCGTCTCTCAGGCATCTCTCGTGCTACCTGTATGTCGACAATGATCTTTTATCTTCGTAAAACACTGACGGTACTCTCTCCCTTGACCTTAATCACTCTATCGCTCTCTAAGTATATCTCGCTCCCTGCTATGTGTCTCTAGCTATGATTCTCCATGTGGAATCTCTTTCTCTCACACAAACACAAAACTATGTCTCCCGGGGTCTCATTTATCTCAACTATTCCCATGTGTGCCACTCGCACACCCCTCATACAGAGATGTCTTTCGCTCCTTAGATATGAGAACCTACGACTCTTCCTCTTCAATATCTCTTTCTCACACACAAACACAAACTCTGTCTCCCAGGGTCTCATATCTCTCCATTGTTCTCTTATATGTCACTCAAACACACCCTCTCTCCCTAGAGATATCTTATGTTCCCTCATATGTCTCTCTAGCTATCACTCTTGTTGTGAAATATCATTCTCTCTCGCAGACACAAAACTCCGTCTCTCTGGATCTCATTTCTCTCTGATATCTGTTTGTATGTGACTCACATGCACCCTCTGTCTATCTCTCTCACACCCACACACATAACCCAGCCTTCTGATCCACTCGACTCCTATCTCTAGCGCACACTAGCTAGCATCTTTACCTTTATATTTATCTGTTTCTCCATAAACCTTCTTTCTCGCCCTCACTCTTGATTCCTATAACGCACACTACATATGTTTATCTCTACACGCAGTCAAGTGCCCTCTCACACACATATATAACTTCACCCTTTGAACCACCCGACGGTCATCTCCGACACCCAAACTAACGGATGTCTCTCTAGCTAGCATCTCCATCTCTGTATCTGTCTGTAGTTTCTCCGTCAACATTTCTTTCTCGCACGGAGTCTTGCTTCCTATCACCCACACTATATATGTCTATCCATACATATGCATTTATAGGTTGATCTCTTTTGCACAATCATTGCGCCTCACCCCCTCTGCTCGCCATAGATGCATGCTCCAGCCCACGCCACTATCTCTTAAAGACAAAAACACATGCTCAATTGTCGGGCCTTCTTCCCTGCATTCTCACATGCATGCATATTGTCATACCGATACGTCTCTCCCATGTCGTTGATCTTAGGACTTATGTCTTCTTTCTATTATCTCGATCATGCGCGCGCGCACACACACACACATCCCACGTATACATGTATACCTCTCACACATGCACGTTCAAGGTCTCTATGTCTCCATACGTAGTTAATTACCGTCAATCCTAACGCCACATCGAATCGTTCTCCTCTTTTGTGCACATAACTTCCGCCTGGATGGGAAAAACACACACTCACACTTAACAATCTCCTTCTAGCTACTCCCCCCCCCCACGCGCGCCTCTCACTCTTCCCCTATATCCCCGAATCCAATAAGACCATCCCTTTGTTTAATTCCCGCCTACATGCACCATCGATATATAGTAGTCTTCCTTGGTGTCTCTCGAACAAACACGTTCTCTCGATGTCGACTCCTCTCACGCGCATTTACCTTCTCTTGCCTCCCTATGGGCATTTTCTCTCTCGCACCCCATCATTGGTGGCCTCTGCCATACACATCACCTCTCTATCATGAAGCCATGCACACTTAAATTACATCCGCCATAGAGGACCCCACGACACACACACGCGCGCGCGCGCGCACGCACGCACGCACGCACACCCCCACCCACACACACACAAAGACTCCATCTCTCTCTCTCTCACACACACACACACAAACACACACACAAACACACACATGCCCCCCCCCCACACACAGTTAGACTCCATCTCTCTCTCTCTCACACACACACACACACACACACAAACTAAGACTCCGTCTCTCTCTCTCTGTCCTTTCTCTCTCTCTCTCTCACACACACACACACACACACACATGCACACACACACACACTAAGACTCCATCTCACACACACATGCTCTAGGCCAAGAATTTGTTCCTACCACCCTTCATCCAACCTTACCCGTATGATAAACAATCACCTTTATTTACTTGCATAACAAGGACAGATTCCACTTTACTTTAGTAGTCAGCAAACTTATCAAATGTACCCTTATAAGAAAACGAGTTGGCGATGATGGTGTGCCTGCCATCTTGTAATACAGATCGTATGATCTATATCTGACGGATAGGAAGCCAACTATGATAATTTTACAAAAGATACCCGCAACCTCATTGCTCAGCAATTAAAAAAGGAATAAGTCTCTAGAACAATCTAGCATGCATGGTGGCCGCTGCCGCCTGCCGGCACCGCCCATCCCCATGCCTCCGCCCATTCCGACCACCTGTCACCACCCCTATCCACTCCTCCTCGCCTGATCTCTCATCTTTCATTTTTTCGATGACATTCTCGAGATACCAGTTTTTCGATAAAATTCTCGAGATATCATTAGTTTTTACATATGGGATTACTCCTGCATGGGTCAATCACAATATGTGTTTTATAAAAAAATGCATATTGATGTTTCGTGCAATGCACGAGAATCTTGCTTGTAATTATATAACACAAATCACGAGCAGGAAGTGACACTTTTTTGACAGAACCACGTTAACATGGCCATGTAAATCACGAGCAGGAAGGAGAAGGGAAGCGGGCTGTGGAGTAACGTTTTTTACCACAATTTCTTAGGAAACTGAGTGTAATAATTGAGTAGTTTTGCAAACTACCATTACTACTACACCTAAAACGGTTCAAAACCTATACTCTCTTGCCAGCGCGCGCTTCCCGCGTGAAACGGTCAGCGCCAGTGCCACATTAATGCTCGGCCAAAGCGGAGGCAACCTCTCACTGGTGCCGGCTTTGAAGTGGCGCGACGACCGAGAGAGCGCCGCTTCCCAGTGCACACGACTACTCCGCGTCGAGACTAGCCATAGGCCCTGTTTGGATCCATGGGTTAGAGTTAGTTTGAGCTAGTTGGGGCTCAAATAGCCCTCAAGTATCCTAGCATGAGGGTTTAAATTGGAGCAAGTTGCACCAAACCCACCAAAAAAATTATCCCACCCAAGAGGTGCTAACTGCAGATAGTTCTCATTGGGACCACTGAAAAATCACTTTTCTCTCTCCATGAAGTGCATTTATTGTCAATCTAACCCTGTCACCCAAACACCTCTTTGGCTACAGTTAGTTCAGGGTTAGTCATGAGTTAGTCTAACCTCTAGCTAAGTTAGAGTATCAAATAGGAGTAGTATAGGACATGCAAGTTGCTCAAGGCATACAGGCAAATTCGTACGTGAAAGGATTTTTTTTCTTTTTGAAAACGGAACGTGAAAGGAATTTTTTTAGAATGCTCTTGGCATGTCGCTAACATGTGATAGTTAACCGACCTCAATAGACGGCAGAAACGCCAGCCCACCGCACTTTGATAGAGATGAGGAGGGAGAAGCGATACAGGCTGTTGGATACAGGCTGCTGGATTACTAGAGATAGGTGTCGCACGGAAGCCAAGAAATATGGTGGTAGCGTGGGTTAGCCATGTACTAGTATGATGTAACTACACTGGGCTGCCGTGTTTCGTACTCTTCCAGTCCACTATGGAGATGATTGCTTAATTTTATATCGCTGAATAATATTAAATATTATGAGTGCAGAAGCTCCACCACGAGGTTCCTTGCTCCTTCTCGGTCGTCCGGAATCTATGTTCTTCCACTCTATTTTTTTTACGTGAGCTTTGTTCATCCTTTTGCCAACACGCGAGACATCTAGCATCAAGGCACACGTGTTATGCAATGATCATTCCATCTATATGAAGAACACGTGGCACTGGAACTACGAGACGGACATGTACCCAGGAGTGAACATACAAACCTGAGTAATGTAGCGTAGTAAGTGAAGTAGAAAGGCACAAATGGTATGAACATGCGTGGCATACAGGGTGTGTTTGGTTGCGTTCTCATCTCAGCATAGTTGTTCCCTCTTCATGCATGCTCAACTCAACACCCCTCTTCATGCATGCTCTCTTCATGCATGCTTCTAGTGTATTTGTGCTAAACTACTGTGGACTCATGAACCCTCCATACACTCTACCAAACACCCAAAAGTAGGTCGAGAAGGGAACTCTTGGGTGGCATTTGTCTCTTACTACGTACTACCACTAAATGTTGTACGTGCAATGCACGGTGATGTTATGGAGTACGTGCCTAAGTACTCTACTACTACTATATTAGTTGGAGGCACATATTAACTTTTATATTTGTTTACGTGTATGCCCCGAGACCTTCCAACTAGAGGTGTCTTTCTCTCCAGGTCGCACTTTGTATTGTTCATACCACTAAGTACTACTACGTGTGGTCTCCGACCCAGAAGTGGAAGAAGTGGAGACGCTCTACCATGCTGTTTTTTTACGCTGGGCTCTACCACACTGTTCATGTCCCACTCCTTTCACTGACGTGTGGGACATCCAGCACGTGCCGTGTTTGGCACCCTTCGTCGTAAGAGTTGAAACGCTAGCATTCGTCAGAAATAAAAAATAATTATAAATCAGCAGTGATACTATTTTTTTGCGAACCAATCAGCAGTGATACTATACCACGCAGTTTCCTTGCTCCTCGATATCGGAAAGAATACTCCCTCCGTCTAGGTAAGTAAGTCATCTTATGAAACCAAATAGTCCCAAAACACATAGGTGCGGTGCATTAACTCTCACGTTGTTTCTTATTTTTTGACATAAATAAAGGAATCAACCAATAAGAGATGTGGGGCATGTATGCTTTTAATGACTTGAGACTATCAAACATGACATGAAGTGGTCATTTTGTTGCATGCAATGATATTAATTAGCAAATAAACATTAAGTTCTCTCATTTTCCTCTCCACCTTGGTCATGGTGCACAATCTAAGATGACTTATTCACCTAGACGGAGGGAGTACTTCCGTTCGCCAACATGTGGGACGTCGACCATCCTGGTCCACTTGCCATGCACGCAGAACTCCAAGGGAGAGTCACCTAGGTCGTCGCGCCGCAGTGACAATGACTAATGAGCCGTCAAATCACAGGCCCACTTCCCACTTTGAAGTTGCTCGGACGAAGGAACCATCATGACTTCGTTGAATTCCGCTTCTCGAAGAAATCTACTGTACCAGCAGTACTGCTAGCTACAATATTTACTCAAACAGAGGCCTTCTTTCGTTCATAGGATAGGAATATGAAAAACATAGGAAGTGAGATGACATGCATCTCAATTCCTATACAGAAAGAGATTCCATTTGATGCATAGGATAGGAAATTTTCCATTTAGTCTAGGCTAATGTACTGGTAATTTGCTCTAAAAACTACAATAGTAACTAGTAGTACTGGTACATGCTCGTACTCAGACACAGACACACACACTAACTACTAGTACTACTACTTCTCACATGCTGGCCAGACGCCGTCGTTCTCCTTCCCGGCTTTGTCGGTGACACCCCACCGTGCTTGGATCTCCGCCGACCTCTCCGCAGCAGCGCGTGCGTCCTTTTCTTTCTTGCGGCGGCGGGCCTCTCTTTTCTTGAGTACTTTCTGACTTTTCCGCTCCCTCTGTGCGGCTTTGGCCGCCTCATGCTCTATGGCCCATTCGGCCTTGTCATCTTCAAATTCCTCCCGCATAGTTGTGATGTCATGAGAGGCGATGAACTCGGCACGGCGGGATGCCATCGCTTCCCTACCATTTTGTGTCCGTTCGTGGGCGGCAAGGAACTCGGAGCGGCGGGATGCCATCGCTGCCTTACCGGTTAGTGTGCGGCGCGGCGGCATGAACGACACTTGGTGAGAGATCTGGGGTGGAGTGGCCGGACAACCGTATAGTGCATTGGTTTGTCAAGAGCTCAAGGACAGAAGACGAAGCAAATTAGGATTCCCCTTCAATCCTAGTAATTTACTACCCATTAAAATGCATTGGCGGTCATCGAACTTGTCTTGATAGCTCACTTTGATCATTGTATACGAGATATGGTGATTATACGGTCGCTAGCTCAGCGTATAGCTTCATATTTGTATGGTTGACCAGTCAAACAGTCCGCATGCGCCTCATCAGCTCGTGTTCTTTATCTATCTATGCGGGCCTACCCGTGAATGGAGAAAGAAATACTGTAAAAACCAAAATTATGCGTATGTGGGTAATCAAACCACGGCCTCGTCGCTGCAATGCACCCTCGTCAGCCAAATGAAAATGAAATACTTTGCGTCAGACACTCACACTCACGCTGTCAAAGCATGCTAATGCATGCACGTCACCCTCTAAATCAAAGTCCTGCTACTCGCGCAATGCAAACAGCGATCCCATCACCTGCACGCCCCGGCGGTGCCTGACATTACTGTTTAGACGTTTGTTGGAGGCCTACGCGAACGCCGAGCATGTATTCACCTGTCTCAACACCAACGGTCATACTCGGACTGCCTTGCTCATGTATATCGTCCATCACAACGACAATCTATAAAACAGCCTAAGCTAGACAGGGTACTATGGTAGTATGGTATGGAGTATGTACTATCATGAGCGACCGATCTTAGTGCCACTGCACACCGAAACCCCTTCCATCGCTAGCGCGTGCTTCCCGCCTGAAATGGTCACCGTCTCTCCAGAATGTCAATGTCGCATTCGCCGGACTTAACTGCAGGTGCAATTGGTGTGTCACTGACATGCGGGCCAGATGCCAGTTGGGCCCACATGTCAGTAACCCAAATGCATTTGCAGTGAAGTCACTGAAGCAGCGTCCGCATTCATGCCCGACAAACCTACTCCGGCGCCATTTGTCCGTCCGTTTGCCGCGGCTCATTGCCATTCGCCCGCTATATTAACTTGAGCCCCAGCTCCCAGCCATAGCCAAAGACCCACACTTATTCAACCATGGCCTCCTGGCGCTCCGAAGCTCTCTTGGACGTACTGTCGCTGGAGCAGACGAGGGACATCGGCGGCTCCGCTCCAGGCGCGCTCCAAAGCTCTCTTCGATGTACTGTCGCAGGTGCAAACGAAGGAGATCGCCGACACCCCCCGGGCCGCCTTCCGTCGCCACGACTGTCGGTGTCAAAACCGGTGGATGTCGGGTAGGCGGTCCGGATCTGTGTGTCAAGGCTGATGGTAACAGGAAGCAAGGGACACAGATGTTTACCCAGGTTCAGGCCCTCTCGATGGAGGTAAAACCCTACTTCTTGCTTGATTAATATTGATGATATGGGTAGTACAAGAGTAGGTCTACCATGAGATCGTAGAGGCTAAACCCTAAGAGCTAGCCTATGATAGTATGATTGTAATTGTGATCGGCCTTCTAAGGACCTACCTCTCCGGTTTATATAGACATCGGAGAGGGCTAAGGTTTACATGGAGTCGGTTACAAGGAAGGAAATATACTATCCGGATTGCCAAGCTTGCCTTCCACGCAAAGGAGAGTCCCATCCGGACACGGGCCAAAGTCTTGAGTCTTGTATCTTCACGCTTCAATAGTTCAGACATTGTACACAGTCCGGCCGTCCGGATACCCTGTAATCCAGGACTCCCTCAGTAGCCCCTGAACTAGGCTTCAATGACGATGAGTCCAGCACGCAGTACTGTCTTCGGCATTGCAAGGCGGGTTCCTTCTCTGAATACTCCAAAGTGGTTAGCAAACACGTAGACCGTGTCCGGATCTATAGGATGATCTTCACATAGCATAAACCTGATCCACTGGCAATCTTCGGGCGTCGTGCCCTTGCATCATGGCCTGGTCCAATGCGGACCGGCGTTTCTTACCCCACCTCAACTCCTGTTACGAGGCGGTTTTATTGGCACATCCCGTCGAGGGAGAGATCGTGTTCCTCTTATTATGAGATTTTCCATTAATATGGGCGTGCGTGACCCCATGACGGCCGTTGGTATTACCCCGCGTGTTTTTAGATAAGCCTCAAACGGCCACACCAAGGACTCTTGATATTCATCCCCTTTATAAAAGGGGTCGAGGCCTATGCCTCTTTCCCACCTTCCCCGCGCCTTCTTGCACCGCGAGTTCTAACACCCGAAACCCAAGCTTCAAAACCCCAGATCCTCCAACATGTCCGAATCCGTCCCTCAAGGCCAGTGGGTGGCCTCCTCGATTCAAGAGGACAACATTGCGAAGCTTAGGGAGGTCGGATACCTGACCGCCGACATCCGACATAGGCTTCCTGCTCCAGGGCAGGTCATCCCCACACCAAAGCCTAATGAGTGCGTCGTTTTTGTCCCGCACTTCCTCCGCAGCCTGGGCTTCAGCCTCGATCCCTATGTGAGGGGGCTCATGTTCTATTATGGGTTGGATTGTCATGATCTGGCTCCAGACGCTATCCTCCATATCTCATCGTTCATTATCGTGTGCGAGGCTTTTCTCCACGTCACCCACACTTCGGCTTATGGCTCAAGACCTTCAATGTGACGCCGAAGATGATCGAGGGGTGACATGTGGAGCGAGGAGGCGCCGTAATAAGCAGAAACGCCGATGCCCCATGGCCAGAGGGTTCTTTCCCAGAAGTATCCGATGTATGGCAACGGAGGTGGTTTTATGTCATGGCTCCCAAAGGCACAAGGTGGGTGGCTGCCCCCGAGTTTCGCTCAGGCCCTCCGTCACAGTTGGCGTCTTGGACAGACGTAGGACAGAATTGGGGGCCCGCTAGTGATGTACCAGTACTGCAGAATCGCATCCGGGAGCTTCTTGAGAGGGACATTAACCTTGTCAGCATAATGCAAGTGATGTTAATCCGATGGATGTTGGCGTGCCAACGCCGGCCTCTCCCGATGTGGGAGTTCAATCTGGAGGGTCCACGGACTGTCAAGCACTTCTTCGGCTTGAAGCTCGAAGAGATGTGCAAATTATTCTTCGGACGGAAAGTAGTGTGTCCGGACACCACTGAGGATGCGGGCCTAAGCTGCAATCACGTAGATACTCAAGTAAGGAGCCTTGATACCGGACACCCTGTTTTGTATTTGTCATGATTGTCTATTCTGAAAATCATCCGCGTCCAGGAATGGCTCCGCAAGGCGGAGAGAATCAGGTGTCCGGCGCCGCTTCCCGAAGGCTCGCCCGCCCCCAGCATGGCCAAGATGCTTGACCGGGTACTTAGCAGAATGCCCTCGTGGAAAGACAAGGCGAGGAATGAAGAAACCGAACCCCACATGCTACGCATCCGAACCGGGGGAATTGTTACCTCCCCCAAGGAGGATAGTCGGGGAGGGGAGGCTAAGGCCTCATCCCCGCGCGGGAAGAAGGGGGCCGCCTCCAAAGATTTGGAGGCGGAGATGCCCAAATCAGGGAAAAGACATCCCCAGGGGGCCTTGCCCTGACGGGCACCCTCACTGCACCATGCCCTCCAACGGGCCAGCCCTCCACCAAGTTGTAAGTCAATCTACAATCTGAAGGTACTGTGTTTCTCCTAGAACAATAAGCAGGATTCAACTTTTTGAAGTCCGGCCGACAGCTCCTCTCAACAGGGTTCGTCTTCGGGGGACCTTCCTCTGGAGATGATGGAGAGAGAGACCCCACCCCTTCTCCGACTCATGAAGCGGGCGACACCGAGGTGTCGTCACGGAGGAGTCCAGATCCGCCGAAGCCGGAAGTCAATTCGTCAGACGCCCTGCAGCTGGAGCGTTTGGCTACAACGGGGGGCGATGGGAAGAGTCCAGCGCGGTTCGATGTCCGGCCAGACGTACTGACGGGCTCGCTGGAACGAGCTGCACTCTCGGAGGGGCACCGCTCATTAATGAGCGTGGTGTTCAAGACGATTTCATCCGCTAGAAGCGGTTTGAATGAAGCATTCACAAGCCTGCTCAGAGGCTTTGAGGTATGTAATGGAGATTACACTATTTCTTTGGTTGTAAGGCACGTGCTAGGTGTGCTCTACATAGATAGTAGCCCCTGAGAGTCTGGTTGCCTGTTCTAGGCGGCAAACGGGGGATCATAAACCAATGATAGTGCTGTAAATGTGTGCAGGTACCTGTGGGTCCGAACGCCGGCCAGTCCGTTGAAGTTGCCGAACTGACGAGGAAAATTGGATAGATTCATGCTGATATCACGCTGGTGAATGAGCGGCTGGACAAATCACAAGGTATGTGTCAGGCCTTCCCTTGTATGGGAAAATATGAAGGTGGCATGATATTGATGTAATATGTTTCGACTGCAGATGGTGCTGCTGCCGTGGAGGCCCTGAGGGCGGAACTTTCTCAAGCCAGGAAACAAGCTCGGGTGAGCAACGCGGCTGCCCTAAAGGCGGCCGAGGAATTGAGAGCCGAACAGGCTGCTCATTGCCGAAGCGAGGAAAAGATAGCCAAAATGGCTATTGAGTTAAAAAAACGCCGCCGACCGGTATGAGCTCCTTAAAAAGGAACATGAGGATAATTCGGCCGAACTAAACAAGGCACTGAATGCCACCAAGGAAATCCGGACCGAGCTCAGGGGTGCGGGAGGAGCTTCGACAGGCCGGTGAAATCGCGGCTGGGCGCTCCTATTTGCTGCGGACGAAATTTTTCGATCCGAAGTACGCTCCCCTGGATGGGCGCTGGAGTCCTGCAGACGCATATGCGGATTTGGTGAAGAGTACGGTTGACGCTGCCGACTTCTTCAAAGGTCAAGGTGACAAGGAAGTGGAGAAGCTTTTCTGGTCGCAATTCCACGCTCCCACTCGCCCGCTGCCGTTAAGTGACAAGATGGCTGCTATAGCGGAGCTTCATAGGCTGTCCGGGCTTGCAATGCGGTCTGTAATAGACCATCTTTAGCCAAATGGGCCTAAGCCGGACAGTTACTTTGGTTTGGTGCAATAGTTCCTTGGGGCCGTGCCTCAGATCGATGCCATGAGGAGGTCGCCATGTGTAGAGGGTGCACGGATGGCTCTTGCCCGTGTTAAAGCCTATTGGACGGATATGGATGCCACCATTATAGCGGCCCAGGATCCTGTGGCGGGCCAATATCCGGCCGAGCACTACTTGGTGCAGGTCACAGAAGGTGCCCACCTAATAGAGCCGCAGTGCTCGAAGAATGTCTTGTTCGAATGATGAACAAAATTATTGTAGAAACAATGTTTATTTTGGTTATGAGGCTAGATTTATACTATTTGCCTGAGAATATGATTATTTCCCCTGTGCGGCCGTTTATAAATATGTATATATAAATATGTAATCCGAAAGTTAGCAGTCGTTGGCTTCAGCCCCCATGCGTACAATATGGGGGTGTTCGTGAAAAAATATGCTTAATCACACCTGATCCAGCGTCTTGGTCCATTAAGGAGGTGATCTCACGACGAACTAGGCAACCGGACTATATAGCTGTAACACATTCGCTTAGCCACGGGATTCTAAAGTGGGGCTACTATGTAGCCCCTGGTACCTTCACGTGCATCCGAATACGAGCGTGTATGTACCTAGCCGAGAAATGGCCGTTTGTTAATGCGGAGGAATCCTAAAGATTCCGGTGAGTCCTCGAGTGGTTGAACAGTCTCGCGTTGCATCATGACAATCAGTTTTCGGCTTTCTCTACTGAGGTGCTCATCCGGAATAACCAGGGCACAATCGCAGTAGTTCTCCTTTGGCCACCTTAGCCAATAATAGCGGAATGTAAGGCGGCAAACCCAGGGGCCAGGCAAACCCAACATTTGACCAAAGACATGATTCGGAGCTGATGCATATAAGGCGTAACTCGTGACGCCGAACACTCCCGAAGGTATTCGTACTTTATAATGTATGATGGGCTCAAGAATGCCTATTCATTATAAACCTTGTGTTTCCAGGTACGTGCGTTAATCTGTCGTGGCGAAATGCCAAAAACAGCAATATCCTCTGTGGGTATGGAACCCATGGGATGGTTAAACAACAAGAGGCAATAGAAAAGGTTTAAACAGAGGCTTAATCTAAAAAGAAACATGTTGAACGGGGCCCTGCTGCACGTCTGCACCTTTGTCTCCGTTGTGTCGTATCCTGGAAGGGTATCGCGTGAATGTTGTATGTGGAAAAAGAAAACTCATAGGAGGTTACAACGTTAGTCGCGATAGATAGTAAAAGTGTTAGCTGCTGGCCTACCAATAAGGTTGAGCCAAGTGTGGGGCTTTATTAGATAGTTATAGCCCCTGGTATCCGCTATGGGATTACATATACGGTGCCCTGGTTCGATCTGGGCTACCGGACTCGTCTAACCGTGTCCATGGTCTTAACGGCCGGTCATATTTTCTTTTGATGTTGGAGGTCGCTTATAGTCCGACCGCGAGGGCCGTCGCGTGTTCTTCTACGCGTGATGAGCGCTCTGTTATTCCGCTGACGGTGATGACGCCACGTGGACCAGGCATCTTAAGTGTAAGGTAGCCATAGTGCGGCAATGCGTTGAAGCGGGCGAAGGCTGTTCTTCCGAGCACTGCGTGATAGTAACTTCGAAAGGGTGCGATGATGAAGAGTAGTTCTTCTCTTCTGCAGTTGCCTGGAGGGCCGAATGTTACCTCCAGTATGACGGAGCCCCTACTGTAGGCTTCGACGCCTGGTATCACCCCTTCAAAGGTGGTGTTGCTTTGGCTGATTCTGGATGGGTTTATCCCCATCCCGCGGACAGTGTCCTCGTATATTAAATTGAGACTATTGCCGCCGTCCAGGAGGACCCGGGAGAGACGGTATCCGTCGATCATTGAGTCAAGCACCAAGGCCTTTGATCCGCCGCACCGAATACTAGTCCGGCCATCCAAGTGATTGAAAGTGATCGGATAGGACATCCAGTAGTTAGATGTGGGAATAATGGACTCTATATCGCGCGCGTCTTTATGCGCGCATTCATGCCTTCTCATGGGTGTACGAGTCGCATGGATCATGTTCACTGTTTTAACCTCTGGCGGGAATTTTTTCTGTCCCCCAGTATTCGACTGGCGAGGTTCGTCCTCGTCCTCGCTTGGTGTTTCCCTTCCCTTGTGTTCGGCATTTAATTTGTCGGCCTGCTAGAAGACCCAGCACTCTCTATGCATGTGGTACGCAGGTTTGTCAGGGGTGCCATGAATTTGGCATAGTCTGTCTAGGACTCTGTTCACACCGGACGGTCCCTCTTTGCTGCCTTTAGATGGCTTATTTTGCTGATTAGGTTGAGAGCCCCTGAATCCGGCATTAACCGTCGTGTTGTCCGGGCTCTCTTCCTTGTTTTGGCATTTGTTTTTATGACGCTGCGGCTTCCTGTTGCAATCCCTTATTTCGGATGTGCTGGGGTCGCTGGTGACTTTACGGGCTAGCCAGCTATCTTCGCCCGCGCAAAAGCGGGTCATAAGGCTTGTTAGGGCTGACATTGTCCTTGGCTTTTCTTGGCCGAGGTGTCTAGCGAGCCACTCGTCGCGGATGCTGTGTTTGAAGGCTGCTAACGCTTCGGCATCCGGACAATCGACAATTTGATTCTTCTTAGTGAGGAATATGTTCCAATGCTTGCGGGCGGACTCTTCGGGCTGTTGGATTATGTGACTTAAATTGTCAGCATCCGGAGGCCGTACATAAGTCCCTTGAAAATTCGCCCTGAAAGCGTCCTCGAGTTCCTCCCAACTTCCAATCGAATTTTCGGGGAGGCTTTTCAACCAGTGTCTAGCTGGCCCCTTTAATTTGAGGGGAAGGTATTTGATGGCGTGGAGATCATCCCCACGAGCCATATGTATATGTAGGATAAAGTCCTCAATCCAGACCCCTAGATCTGTTGTTCCGTCGTATGCCTCTATGTTCACAGGTTTAAAGCCCGGTGGGAATTCGTGGTCCAGTTCCTCTTCGGTGAAGCACAGGGGGTGAGCAGCCCCTCTTTATCTAGACGTACTGTGGCATGCCGTCGGCTGTTGTTGTGTTTGGTGTTTATTCCGAACTGGTATTTGGTTGGTGTAATTGTTTTGGTGACTACAGTCCCTCCCCGGGGTGTGTCCTTTAGATCCGTAGATGGACCTACCTGTGCCACCTTTCTTATCCAGGTGCTCACGTAGGTCGTGCACGGCGTCTGTAGCTGCTTTGTTGTGGTTGTGGATGTTATTCTTTGGTGGAACGGCCTCGTCGTCGAATTCTGGAAGTAGCTTACGTTTTGGGTAGCTGTTTGTATGGCGATCGTCGCCATATCTTTCCTCAGTGTCTAGCACTTTGTTCCATCTGAGGTTGAGCGTTTCCTGTGCGGCTTTAAGACATTGATTCTGCTTCTTCAGACTTATAGCTGTGGTCATAAGCTTTTTGTGGAGGTATTCTCGTTCCACGCATTCTTCCGGGATGATGAATGCATTATAGTCCGGACTGTCTTCTTGTCCTGGGGCGGTTTGACGAACTCGTCCCTCTGGATCATTGTCTTCGGGCGTCTACTCTGAACTGTGTCCGGCGTGACCTGGTTCGTCCTGCTCCATCGCTGGTTCCGTATGGTCGTTGTTGCCTTCGGGGTTGACCGGAGTATCGATCCTTCTAGCGCTCTTGCTCTTATTTTTACTGTTGCTAGACTTGGAACGACGTCTTCACCGTCGCTTTGGCTTTTGCCCGGGGGTTTTATCTTCCGAATTGTCACCGTCGTCCTCCTTGGGCGTATCCACCATGTATATGTCATGTGACGAGGTGGAAGTCCGGTACCCCATAGATTCTGAATCTTCTCCTGCATCGTCGTCCCTACCGTCGATGCCTTCGGAGTCGAAGTCAAGCACATTGGTTAAATCATCAATCGTGGCTATGTAGTGGGTGGTGGGTGGGTAACGAATTTCTTCGTCGCCTGCTTCCCACTCGAGCCGGACATAGTTCGGCCCGGAGTTTTCTGTCAAAGAGAGAGTTTTTAACGAGTTCAGCATGTCGCCAAAGGGGGAGTGCTGGAAGATATCCGCGATGGTGAATTCCGCTACCGAAGCCCAGCCTGGCTCGACTGGCTCGGAGACGCGCGAACTAGAACCTGTGACCGGATACGAATCCGGTGGTCCGGAGTCATAGGCTTTCCCAGAAGTGCGGCCTGTGTTCGGCTCCATCGCCGATGAGAGTACGGCGTGCGAGGCGGGGTCCATCCCTCCGTCCTTAGGCAACGCAACCTGCCCCGGATTTAGATCCGAGGCTTCTGCCGGGGTGATATCCCGCGCATCGTCTGATAGCAGGTCTAAGCCGTGCTCATCATGGCTATTCGGCACTCCTAGCGCGATCTACTCTAGATGGCCAAGCGAATCGGTCCGCAGTGTGAAGCCGCCGAACACAAAGATCTGCTCCAGATTGAAGGAGCCATAAAGGCTTGTGGCGACGTCATAGAGGAACTCTCAATGAAAGCACCAATATCGGTGTCAAAACCGGCGGATCTCGGGTAGGGGGTCCCGATCTGTGAGTCAAGGCTGATGGTAACAGGAAGTAAGGGACACAGATGTTTACCCAGGTTCGGGCCCTCTCGATGGAGGTAAAACTCTACTTCCTGCTTCATTAATATTGATGATATGGGTAGTACAAGAGTAGATCTACCACGAGATTGTAGAGGCTAAACCCTAAGAGCTAGCCTATGATGGTATGATTGTAATTGTGATCGGCCTTCTAAGGACCAACCTCTCCGGTTTATATAGACACCGGAGAGGGCTAGGGTTTACATGGAGTCGGTTACAAGGAAGGAAATATTATATCCGGATCGCCAAGCTTGCCTTCCACGCAAGTCTGGACACGGGCCAAAGTCTTGAGTCTTGTATCTTCACGCTTCAATAGTCCGGACGTTGTACACAGTTCGGCTGTCCGGATATCCCCAAATCCAGGACTCCCTCAACGACCACGAAGCCGGCGCGCGTTCACGGGCACACCCGGCAGCGAGGAAGAGTAGTACAGGGTAGGTCGCCGCCGCTCTGGTCCCGCGAAGGCCACCGCTACTCCACTCAGTCGACGCCAAGCCTTGTGGGGTAAACATTGGTGGCCGATTAGCCGCTTGACGGCGAGGTGGAGGCGGAAATCTTCATAACCTTGTGCTCCTGCCGGAGGAGGAGGTTATCGAGGCGGATGAGGAGGAGGCAAAGGCAATGGCCAGCTTTCTCGGGTTTATGGCCGGACATGGTGGTCGGGTGCCGGCGATCGTTTAGATTAGGTTTATAGTAGGTTTAGTACGGTTTGTGCGAAATATGTAATGAATTTCGTCCAGTTTGTAGGAAAAGTTTTCGAAATGTAATGAATTTGAGCCGGTTAATTTGAATTTTGCTTTGTTTGCACGAATTTCGTTCGGTTAGTTCATATAGTTGTCGAAAGGTATGCGGGCAGCATCGGATGGCATCCATCAGTGTCCTCGGACAGATGCCGGTGTAAATTTGTGGGCCAGCGCTGGAGATGCCCTAACTATCATGCTATAATCGCTAACAATCCTCCATTATTTGGCAGGGAACAGTTATCCCTCGATCAAAATCAGATCCGTGGTGTTTCGCACTCCTCCCGCGTAAGAGTGTAAACTCTTGCTTACATAAAAATTGAGCAAGTGGACGGCACTGTAGCACGTCATATCACTCGAACTAGCCCGCCTAACGAGCGGGAAAGCACCGCCCTCGTCATTTTGTTCTGGATTTCTATCGATCGATTGCGTGAAAATGTTATGCTTCGCAAGTTCTAAAGGAAAAGGTGGCACACTTACGACTCGTACGCGTCGCAACCCCAACAGTTCGGCACGCACGCCGCTCACCAGAGGGGACACGCTTTGTCTTGCGATTTCACTGACATGTGGGACCGTAATTGAATAAACCGTCAATAGCCGAAATCTAATCGCTCGGTGGGCGTCGGCTGAGAAGAGAGAAACGGGGGAGGGAGAAGAGATCGCCCGCCCGCCATGCACGGACTCCAAGAAATATATGGTGATAATGTGAGGTAGTCCATGCTGGAGTCCGGACCACTTCCGGAGCCCGCTCTCACCGCCCTGGCGCCTCAAGACGCCAGCTGCCCATTGCATGCATAGCAAGTAGTCCCCGCTTATGTGGAGGAGAGAGAGGCATTGACAAAGTCAAGGAGTAACAGTGGAGACAATAGCTTTCATCAAAAATAAACAATGAATACTCGTTGCTCGTCCTCTATATAGGAAAGAATACTTTCATTCGCCGACATTTGAGACGTCGACCATCCTGGTCCACCTGCCATGCACAAAATTATCCTGGTCTACCCCAGTCGTATCACAGGCCCAACCTTTCCCACTGTAAGTTGTTCGGATGAAGGAACCATCATGACTTCGTTGAATTCCGCTTCTTCAAGAAAACTTACTGTACCCGCAATACTGCTACCACATGCGAAGACTGGACAGCACTGTACCACGTCATATCACTGAAACCCACTAGGCCAAACTAGCCCGCCTAGGTCATCTATTTTGGAACGGAGGGAGTACGTCTCTGCACTACTATGATTTTGTGTTGCACGTTCTCTGTACTTTTGCTATGATTTTCCTACCCTATGAATCAAATGAGGCCTGAATGTATGTTGAATATTGTCTGATCGATCGCTAAGCCTACAATTTTAGGAGCTAGGGCTATTGGTCGATCGACGAGGGATAAGTATAAGCGTACCACGAGCTCATCAGCCCCAACGTTGCTCTTTGGTGAGTGTTTTGCAAGTACTATAGCTCGCACAGTAGCTAGCGTACTAACACCAAGAATCATGAAACAAGCCCTGCTGATATTATAAATAGTTCAAAATTACATCTAAGCATGCCATATATTACATCAAAAGCTGGTGAGGATACATCTGTTTCCATAACTCGGAGAGGGTTCGCATGATTCACTATCAAACAAAAGTAGCAAGATCCGCCCACACAAGACAGTGCACTAGCCCTAAGATGGTTTGATAACACGCATCATTCTGGTAATTAAACAAAGGGCAATGCAAACTACCCTGAAGGATTAGCGCGACCAACTATTTCTCGTCATCAATCTCTCGGGCAATGACCACAGCACGGACAGCGGCATGGGAATCGATTTCTGGGGCGATGTCCACAAGACTGACCGCGACATCGGAATAGATCTCTGGGGCGATTTCCACAGGATGGACAGCGGCATCGGAATCGATCTCCAGGGTGATGCCAATAGGACGGGCCACGACATCGGAATCATCAAGGACAACCACCGGCACGTGCACAACCCTAACATATTAGCAAGCACATTGCAAATAATCAAAAAGCAAGCACATTGCAAATAATCAAAAACCACAACTATGGTAATAAGCCATTACTTTTTACCTTGTGCAGCTCACCGGGGGATCTCATCCCTCCGGGGGCCATCTCCTCGTCCTTGATGGGGGCCATCACCTTGCCAGGGGAATACTGCTTATCAACGGCGACTATCTCCTCAAACTCGGTCTTGAGCCTCACATAGGTGGCAATCAGAGTTCCTGGGGTAGGCACGGCGGGGCCCTTGCTGTTCTTCCAACTTTCTTTGAGGAGTTCGTCCGCCAACGTCCTCAACTCTTTGGCTAGTGCTTGTTTCTTGGAGTTCTTCGTCTCCATGGGTTGGCCCGCCAACATGGTCAACTCGTTGGTCGGTGCTCGCTTCCTGGAGATCGCTGTCTCCAGTGGGTTGTCCGCCAGCAACTCTTTGCCTAGTGCTCCAGGATCCATTAATGAACTGACAAACAAAAAGCAATTGAAAAGAAACCACAATCGCAATGTAAACGAGAAAAGAATAGGATGTGAGAATCGGTCGGTGCTTCACAAAAAGAACATTATTGGAATGAAAATATAGCAGCATAACTGATTCACCCACCTTTCTTTCGTCGCTAGAGAAGAAAAATGGCAGAAGTGAGTAGCTTGGAGTGAGGTTTTCTTCAAGAAAGGGGATAAAGGGCTTGAGCGAGCGTTCCAATGAAATGATGGTTGCTTCATCCAGTCCAACTTGGAGGCCACCTTACCACTGCTGGTAAAGGTGTGGGTTTTGTGATATGACGGGTCATGACGGCCACACCCGGGTGACAGGTGAGTCTCGACTGTAGCACCTCACTGTGATTTGGTGGATGGCACGCGGGCCCGGATGCTTTGAAATGTCATTAACTTGATTTTTTAGTCTCTTTAGTATTTGGATCCAAGCATGGATGAGGCTAACAAGTTTTAGTCCCACTACTTTTAGTCATGAGACTAAAACGTATCCAAGCACTCTCTCAATATTGTGCACCGCGACCAAGGCGGAGAGGAAAATGAGAGAATTACGTAATTAATGCATGAGTTTAATTAGGGTAGTTTTGTATAGTACGAGATACATTCCTCCAATCGCAAAATGCCTTGGTTCATGAGATTTGAGATTTGAGCCCTATAAACCGGAAGGGAGGGGGTACTGCACATGGTGTAGTCTAGTCACTTGTTTTTTCTTTGGAGCCGAAGTCTAGTCACTTGTTGAAATCTCTAGAAAGGCAAATACTCCTTTCCGGTTTACAGGTCTATACTACTCCCTCCGACTAGGTGTGTAAGTCATCTTACGAAAACCAAATAGTCCAAAAACACTTAGGCGCGGTGCATTAACTTCTACCTTGTTTCTTGTTTCTTGACATATGTATCAACCAATAAGAGATGACAGGTGTGCATGCTTTTAATGACTTGCAATGGCTAGTTCATTGCATGGAATGCTATTAATTAGCAAATAAACATTGGTGTCCCAAGGAGGAAACGGTGCTAAGCGTGTGGACTATGCAGAATGAGTATCAACCAATGGATAATGGAGTTTAATTGTTAAACAATAGCAACTTTGTCTCATGCAAGAGCCTGGCTAGTACTCCAAGGAACCGCACCACGCGAGCGTTCGCAACTGCCACGTTCGGTTTGCGCTTGGCTCTTCGCCTCTTCGAGAAGACGAACAATGATGTTACTCCTACTTCTAGAATATCGAATCCACTGCTGCATGTTCGTCCACCTCGTGCGGGAGGGATAGCGTGTAGCGAAAGCTTCTACTTACTGCTCCTGCCTTTGCGTCCATGATAGGTGGGCCCAACAGTTGGTTGGCCCACCTGTCATGCAGCCAAAGGTAGGTGTAGTTAAGGCACCGGAGCTCAGTTCGCGTGGGAGAGGGTGTCGTAGTAATCAAATTTCTCGGTCTTGTACGAGTTGACGCGACACATCAAAGCACTGCACTCGATAAAAGTCTTTTTACACATTTCAAATGGGCTACTTCGTATGTCGGAGTAGACATATTCTGCTTCGTATGTACTCCCTCTGTTCCAAAATATAAGTCTTTTTAGAGATTTCACTATGAACTACATACGAAACAAAATGAGTGAATCGACACTCTAAAATATGTCTATATACATCTGTATGTAGTTTGTAGTGGAATCCCTAAAAAGACTTACATTTAAGAACGGAGGGAGTAGTCACTTGTTGCAATCTCTAAAAAGACTTATATTTGGAAACGGAGGGAGTACAACGCATGCATGCATGCCGTGACTTTCCTTTTGATACTTGCATGTGTTGATTTGATGCACCTTGCCAAATTTTGACTATAAATTTAACTAACCAAATTTTCATGCATGTCACAAAAAATCATAGGGCTATTTGGATTGTGACTATTTTTTTCTTATGTTGCCACATTATTTTTCCCACACTTGCCACACTTGCCTAACCTGAGTTGCTCAAATTGTTAGACACACTTTGGCTTGCCTAAGGAAATCTTGCCACAATTTTTGTGTCTATGACACGTGGGGTTCACTACTAATAAAAAAATTCTTGACTTAGGTGTGGCTAATAAAAAAGACTTATATTTAGGAACGGAGGGAGTAGAAAATATAAATAATAATGCATGTTGGGCCAACCCACGTTTCCGCTAGTTTTAGCCGTGGGCTTGTTCACAATTTTTATGAGGGGGTGGTTGTTCATTTAGTGGAGGGACTTGTAGTGCGATCTGGCACACCGTAACACCACTGGGAACAAGTGGGTAGCTATCTCAAAAAACAATCAACAACTGAAAAAACCACGACCTGGCATGTAGTAGTACGCAATTTTAAACGATTGTTTTGATGGAGTAAAAAAGGAAAACTATCCCACTACTTATATATAGGCCGGAGCCTCCACGCTTGCTTGCTAGGGCTGCCCTATTCACACACTCTCATCCTCTCCAGATCTAAACAAGATAGGGGTAGTAACACTGTCTTTCTCCCTTCAAAAAACATTGGCTTTTTATCCTCACCGCTGGTTACAGATCCAGACGTATCCCCCTCCGCTAGTGAAGGGGAGGAGGGGCAGCGTTTAGGCCATCGTTGACAGCGAGGGAGGAGACCCACTGCCGGCCGCACCGTTATCTCTGGCCGAGCACCGGCGCGGGAGGTCCTCCGATCCCTTCATCGTTGCCTGTGGGCGGATCCGGCCTCCCGCCGCCCACCTATCCACATCTCGACGACCTTCAAGTATATCTTCGTTCGAAACCGTGTTAGCTCTACTTCCCCAGCTCGCTACATCATTGCATGTGCATCATTTTCTACCTCTCAGCCCCTCTCGATCGGATGGTCCAACGTCACCTTTTTTTTCTTCTATTGTTAGAGCTAAAGCTACTTCATGGAGTCGAATCTTGTACTCCCTCCGTCCGAAAATACTTGTCATTGAAATAAAGTGGGGGTGGGGGAATTTAGTATGTACATCGGACTTGGTACAAACAGGAAGGAAAGGGGATGAAAGTAGTACAGACTGGTCATCCAACCAGTCTCTTGGTCGAAAAGGGAAATATAGGGGTAACGTTGTACACAGTAGTATGACCAGGACTAGATTTTCTATCCACACATAGGAGTAGGTGGCTAGAGTGAACAAAAATGGGACCAACCCAGATATGTTTCTTGGATGTTTGTTTCTCGGGGCAACAAACTATGAATCACCACTTTATGCCCATGTTTACGTACATTGTGTTGTACTGCTGGTGCACCCACTGTCCCATGCCCTTATACCAAATATTTAGGCCCCGGTCGGAATAAAGGGGCAGAAAACATAGGTATTGATGAAAAATAGAGGAATAGGAAAGGAATGTAGGTATAAAACTATGGAACGGCGAACCGGAGGAAACTCTCAAGAGAATGTGTTCAGATGGACTACGAAATGTACAGTTTTGTTTTTTTAGAGTAGCATGCTTGGCAGTATGAGATGCTATTTGTTTATTCAGCTGCACAGTGACTACTCTTGTCCTCACCTCACGTACCACACATAGGTTGATTTTTTTATTCCGGCAAACACAACAGAGCAACCTGTCTAACGCATGGCAGTAAGCGCCTGCCTCGGGCTTCCGCCCAAAAAATGAGCAGCGCGTGGATGTTTCTAATCCGATGGAATCAGTACTACCAGACCAGCTTTCCTATGAAACACTATTCACCTTTCCCGTGTTCCGAACGGTTGGAAGGGAAAGAATACCATAGGAATTGTATTTCTACGAAAATCCTGCACCAAACCTGTGAACCGAACGCAGCCTTAGCTATTCTTAATATAACGTCCCTGGTAAAAATGAAGCCATGCCACTGTTTTTGCCTGTAATTGTTTGAGACTCTCACAAGTTTAGACAAATGTTTTTGCTTGTAATTGTTGGAGAATCTGACTATTTCCTCTGTGCCTTTTTGTGCAAACAGGGATATCCAATTCACCTGGTTGTTGTTGTGACCTTTTGGTGCACAGCACAAAACTCTTATTAAAAGAAGTGACTTTTGTGTTGTTTAACTGGAATGTCAGATGGAACAGTTGATTCATTTTGGTGGAACTGCATAAAGGGAGATCTGTGTTCCAATCCTCATCATCCATATTGGCGCCATAACCTTCCTTTAGGTAAGAATGATATTTAATGCATGTGTTCATCTCTATTTTTCGACTGCCATGAGAAAAAAATGATGTTTTTTGCTAGTACACTTGTACTTCCTCACTGATAAAACCAATACTGAATTAGAAGGCCAATCATGTACTTGGTTTCACCAACTGGTGAGGAGAAAGAGAAATAGAGGCATGAAGGGAAGAAGAAGAATAAATAGTGGCAAGGCAATCGTGCTGAAGCCAGAGGCCTCGGTCGAGGCTATTCAAGGGCTCCGGCAACGACTACCTTACATGTGAGACGATTCTCCAGGGAGCCCTTCCACTTCTGCTCTCTCACTTAATTAATTAGGAGTACTTAAGTACCACTAATTTATTACTGCCTAATTTTCCTGTTGGAGTTAAACAAATCTTTAGTAGGACCCTATGCTTAATCATGTACGTGTGAATGTTTGTCTATGGTGGTGAATCATATGGTGGAGCAGGGAGGGAATATTATTAGTGTCATGACATAATAGTGCTATTGTTTTGCATGTCAATTTATTGCCATTGGTTCAATGAGGCAATGTTTTGTGTATTATCCATCATGAATTTGATGCTACTGTTTGAGTAATATGCTAATGTCTTCCTATCCTTTCTCACTAAGCTAATGAAGGTTTCACCTTGTTCCTACTTGTGCAAATAGGGATCATGTTGTGCCAATCATACATTTTAGTGGAACTACACAAGACAATACAATGAACTGTATCCCAGCCAGTGCTTTAACTCTGCTGGAAGTTCTTGATAATCTTTCGATATCATCTCAACACTGGTAAACAAGAGTGATTTCAACCATACATTTGAAGTGCACAAAAATATATACTATTGTGTGATTCCAGTGAGTGCTTTATCATCTCTTATGGGACTACATGAATAAGCTTTTTTTCTCAGGTTGGTACGGGCCTAAGGCCTTCATCCATATTAGTTTGCTGTCATCTCTATTTGTATCATGCTACTGTCATGAGAAACTCCTTTATCTTTGCACTTTTAAGTTTTGCAACCTATGATAAATGGCAATGCTTTGAGTGTTGAGTTGAGCTAATTGGCACTGATTAAATAAACTAATACCTCTCTTTAAGCAAGACTACTATGTTGCTAACTTCACCCATTAAGATAACTAGATGATACCCCGCGCGTTGCTGCGGGACTCTTAGCTGACATTGAGGGTTTTATAGTAAAATACTCCATGTGTGCCAAAATAAGTGTCTTAACATTATTTACAACTTTGTACTAAATTTGAGGCACTTATTTTGGGACGAAGAGAGTAAAATACAGTGCTAAATTAGCATGGAAAATTTTAAGAAAAGAACTGATAATAAAGAGTATTTTATCCACTGGTAGTACAATAGATTTTGTATATGTCAATGCTCAATCCTATTGGACTACCAATGCTTATTACCTAGGTTAGCTTGATTATCTAAGAGTACAACTTTATTGTCTGATCTTGCGCTTTATAGATGTATGTTACAGGATAAAAAGGGTGGTGGGGGGATAGTGCCATTTATAAAACCTAAACTAGGAAAGATGTATTCTAGCATATTTCCCTTCAAAAGGCTATGGGAAACTTACTATTTTCATGAATACACAATCCCCATGCATCCATGTTAATTAAAGCGAGTAACTAAAATTCTTGAGAAACTTGACAAAGTAAAAATGTGGTCGCACCTACTGGATGCCAGACTGCATTCATGCTTGTCCATGAAACACAATTGTTTTGTAATGTAAAATAGAATAGCTCTCTTAATGGGGACTGTTAAATATTACATTGGTCAAGAACTTAACTAAGACCAACACCAGTTAAGCAAGGAGTTAACTTTTTCTCTAAATTCATCTACAAAAGATTGTGCCAACGAATAATAATGCAAATATATAGCAGTTTTCAGTTTAATATGCTAGCAGACATAGACATATATTGAGATAAAAAAAAGGTTAATTAAGGTCTGTCACATAGCAATTTTAAAGTTAATATGCTAGCAGACATAGACCTCTATGGGGATTAAAAACTGTTAATTAAAGTGAGTCACTAAAATTCTTAGGAAACTTGACAAAGTAAAAATGTTGTCGAACCTACGGGATGCCAGACTGCATCCATGCTTGTCCACGAAACACAATTATTTTGTAATGTAAAATAGAATAGTTCTCTGAATGGGGACTGTTAAATATTGCATTGGCCAAGAACATAACTAAGACCAACACCAGTTAAATATTTACATTTTCGCAAAACTTAGGAAGAAACTCTCACTCGACAATTGAATATAGTTATTATCTATTTCTTCGGTTGGGTTGCATGACTCGTACAACAGATCCTGCACCCTGATATTAATTTGAGAAATCCCAGTATTAGCTAGCTCCAGCTAGCCCATAGGACATAATCCACGAAAGAAATACCATTCCCAATTCGCCATCTTCCTAGAGGTGGATTCTGTTGAGCTATGCAAAACGCTGGAGGCCAACTCGGAGGGCAGGCTCAGGCATATGCATCTCATTCAATAGCTAAAATTAGAAATTCTGCAAGAAATGGAAATTCGTAATATAAATATCAGTCGTAATTAATTCTTTCATGGCTGAGTAGATTATCCCTCTTTTCCCAAAAAAAAATTAGTACACATTAGTATGTTCATACAATTATAAAGCATGTGTACAAACTATTTGCAAGAGAAAAACATGCATGTCTTCAAACAACCCAATCTTATCATAAGCATTCAATGATCAAACAGAAGAAAATAAATTCTATGCTCTGGCTCCATATGGCATCAGGCCATTAGATGAAAATGTAAGAGAACATACATGGTAATTTAACTCGTCTGCATCTGTAGAGATTGGCTTCCTGAGAACGAAATTGGGATGGCTGATCAACATGGTCTACAGGATTGGCTCAGGCATTATTTATCATCCAATTTCAAGAAGAGAAACCAGTAGTACATCCTGCACCATGTAGTTTGTTGCAAAAGAAAATCAGTATTCTTCGATATTCCAAACAATAGTGGATGAAAAAACGTTGACCGCTTCCTGCAATGAAAGAAAGGAATAGATCTAAGAAAACATGGGAAATGTAAAACAAAAATTACAGTATGTTGGCGAGGAATCAGCGTTTCTGGACAGATCGTCTGACGGGCATTACATTGGGGGAACTGATTGTTGGAGACGAAATGACATTTTTGGAAACATAACCAGAAGTACATATGGGGTGTCGGTGACTCTACTGTTGGAGACAATTCCGCGTTTGTGGACAGATCATCTGATGAACGTGGCAGGAGGAGTGCTACGGCCAGTGAAGATGGACAGATTGTATCTAGCACATCGACCCGCTTCACCATCACTCCATAGATATGTGCTTCAGACGTCCATGCGTACTTGTGTGTCCGCTCACCGCGACCCCATAGAGAAAGGAGGCCTCACCAGCAAGGCAACGATTGATGGCGTGCTAATGGAAAACCTGTGTTGGTAGAAGCTGGGACGACAGCGTTGATGGAGAAGAAAGCAGAGGCCGGCCGGATCAACGGAAGTACAAACGGGGGAACGCCTGACTGTTGTTCACCACGCCAATGGGGAAGTGCAGATTCTATGAGTGGAAGGAGGGGTACGCGCAGTACCTGAACCAGGAACCACCCGCCGAGGTTGCCCAACCTCAGATCCAGGATGTAGCTCGTCCAGATGCAGGTCCGGCGCGAGCGGGCACGGCGATGGACCAGCATATGATGCAGCAATCTTGGCCATGGTCCAAGATCTGTTAAGGTTGAACTTGTGTCGGCCACCATTCTGATTGCGACGATGCTGCTTCAAGCTCTTCATGGCCATCTGCGCTCTTGTGTTCATGGTCCTTCACGTCTCTGCATCTCGAATCGGCCGAGCGACGGCATGCGGAAGGAGCCGTGCGGCGGAAGGCGGAAGGAATAAGCACCCACCGGTGGCTGTGCGCAGCCAGTGGCGTCTGTTTCGGAGTGGACTCGCGAGTGCGGGAGGAGTCATCGTGCACCGATGGAAGATCTATTAGACGAACTACTAAGAATACGAAGCTGGGAAGTCCGTAGTGGTTCGTAATTAAAGAAGAAGGGGAAGTGCAAGGAAAGCAAGAAGGCACCGGATCTGGTGCGGCTGCGTTGGTGCGTTTCCCGGAGGTGAGGAGCCGAGGAAAGGTGGAGCCAACACAATGCAAGGGGCCACACGTGATTAATCAGGATGAGAGAATTGGTTGATAGACCATGCCTATGAACATAACGATTTTAAGAAGATAAAAAAATGCTGACATGATGTAGTGACGTGGAAGCCTACATGTCAATATAATTGGTAGTAGTGGTTTGATGATGTGGATAGCTTGCATGTCAAGAGAAATAGGATAGTGGGGATGAACGATTTAGGTATTATAGATAATGGTGCTTCTATTTGTTAGTGTATGTTTCATCAACTAGTCCCACTATTACAGTAATCACACTCTCTCAATATATGTGCCAACAGGGATGATCTTTGGTGGAACTTCACAAAAACTTTGGGTGCTTCATTGCCTCGACAGCTTCCGTCCTTTCCCGTCAGTCACTAATCTCCGCTTGCTTTCTTCCTTTGCTGCCAGTCGCCTGGCTTATCTCGGCTTCCAGTCATAGAAAATAGTAATTGATATGCTACCTCACACAGGTTGGTACTGGTCTTTATCCTGATTATTGTGCCTGTCATATGTATTGGTAATTTGGTATTGTGCTACTGTTTGCCGATTTCATAAAGGAGTAATTTGGAGCCTGAACTCGCAGGCAAATCATTACATCGGGTGATTTTAGTAGAACTGCACAAAATGATCAGATGCACGGGTACTTATGCTGCTGCTATGTTCTCCAAAGTTCACTCAAACAAGCATCGATGTTGACAAGAAGTGCCTATATTCATTCGAGTATCAACCGGCGTCAACCAAATTTCAAACTCCAAGTATTAGGAGAGTGAACGCCAAAAATATTGCTTGGTGCATGGCCCAGTGAGGGAGTCCTGGATTAGGGGGTGTCCGGACAGCCGGACTATCATCGTCCGCCGGACTCCAAGACTACGAAGATACAAGATTGAAGACTCCGTCCCGTGTCCGGATGGGACTTTCCTTGGCGTGGAAGGCAAGCTTGGCAATACGGATATGTAGATCTCCTACCATTGTAACCGACTCTGTGTAACCCTAGCCCTCTCCGGTGTCTATATAAACCGGAGGGCTTTAGTCCGTAGGACATAACATACATTACAACAATCATACCATAGGCTAGCTTTAGGGTTTAGCCACCTTGATCTCGTGGTAGATCCACTCTTGTACTACCCATATCATCAATATTAATCAAGCAGGACGTAGGGTTTTACCTCCATCAAGAGGGCCCGAACCTGGGTAAAAACATCGTGTCCCTCGTCTCCTGTTACCATCCGCCTAGACGCACAGTTCGGGACCCCCTACCCGAGATCCGCCGGTTTTGACACCGACATTGGTGCTTTCATTGAGAGTTCCTCTGTGTCGTCACAGATAGGTAGGATGCCTCCACCCGTCTTTAAAGACGGTGTTTTCGCCGAAGGGGCCTTGGCCGCCGGCCAAACTATCCGGCTAGGTGGTTTTCTTATGACCGCCTGTCCAGCCGCCTCTTCGACAATGACTTCTCAAGTCGTCGGAAGCAATCTTCGCATCAGCTCGAAAGCTGCCCAACAGTTGGATCCAATAGAGCTCTCGTCTGTTAACGAGCTCTTGGATCGCATCGCCACCCTGGGAGTCGCTACAGACTACAACCAGATTGGGCTTAAAACCCATCTGAGAGAGATTAACTCTCCCCAGGTCACCCACCACGTTGAAGTGGTGGAGGAGCAATACGGCAACTCTTCGCCGGTATTGAAAACTATTCACGTCCGGATTCCTGAACCCTCCATGCCGGATTTACGCGGAGGGACGGACTTCGATCGAGCATCGAATTTAAAACCATGCATCGCTCCGGACTCGCTGGGTCATATCCAGCAACCCAAGCTCCCGAATTCGGAGACTTCTCGGCCTTTAGGCCCCAAGATGGGCAGGGATCTGGATTTTAGTCCACCCACCCGCCCAGAGATATGCGATCTATCTCTCATACGGCAAGAGCCCGCTGAAACAGCACATCACTACTGGGCCAGATTCCTCCTGGTTATGGATAGAATAAAGGACTGCCGAGAGGAAAATGCAATCTCAATCTTCCGCAATAATTGCACGGACAAGGGAATATTGAATGCCATCGATCGTCGTAAAATTACACGCTTCACCGATCTGGCGTCCATAGTACGAAAGTACTGTGCGATGGAGATTTTCCGGGCATCCGAAAACCAATTTTGGGATAATCCGGCCCCAACCCCAATCCGCAACAAAAGGTGGCCTTACACTCAGGCCCCAGATGCAAAAATGAAAAAGCAAAAACCCAATAAAGGGCACGGAACTGTACTGGAGGGATGGCTCAATGGACCCTGTAAGCTGCATAGTACAGGAGGAGCCGTCCCAACACATAGCCTTAGAGCATGTTGGGTATTACGGCAGGTGGCCAAAAGTGGCGAGGAGCTTCTAGCCCCGGAAAACCACCCAAACAACACCAGTACGGTATCAATCCGCAATAAGGCTAAACTATTGGAAGCCGGATTCATCAGAGATATCAAACATCCGGACTGGCTAGCAAATCTGGTAATGGTACCAAAGAAGGACAAAACCTGGCGCCTCTGTGTCGATTTTAAAGACCTCAATAAGGCTTGCCCAAAGGATCCCTTCCCTCTCCCCCGCATCAACCAAATTATCGATCCTACTGCGGGGCACGATTCATTGTGCTTCCTCGATGCATACTCTGGTTACCAT
Source organism: Triticum aestivum (assembly GCF_018294505.1). Classification (NCBI taxonomy): domain Eukaryota; kingdom Viridiplantae; phylum Streptophyta; class Magnoliopsida; order Poales; family Poaceae; genus Triticum; species Triticum aestivum. Next base: position 222,311,137 of record NC_057801.1, on the reverse strand, counting down.
CAAATCAAGATGGCAGAAGCAGACCAAGCCGCAACGGCATTCATCACTCCGTACGGACCATTCTGCTTCAACACGGTGCCCTTCGGACTTAAAAACGTCGGGGCAACATATCAGCGCATGATTCAAACATGTCTGGCTACCCAGATCGGAAAAACAGTCGAGGCATACGTAGACGATGTAGTCGTCAAAACAAAACACATCGAAACTCTAGTAGACGATTTGAGGCTCACGTTCGACAACCTCCGAGCATACGACATCAAGCTGAACCCGGAAAAATGTGTTTTCAGCGTACCAGCCGGAAAGCTGCTGGGCTTCATTGTATCCGGTAGAGGAATCGAAGCAAACCCAGCAAAAATCCGAGCTCTGTCACAGTTGGACATTCCAAAAGACCTCAAACAAATACAAAAATTAACAGGATGCGTGGCAGCTCTAAGCCGCTTTATCTCCCGTCTAGGAGAAAAGGCGGTGCCCCTTTATCGCCTCCTCAGGCGCACCGAACACTTCGAGTGGACGGATGCTGCCACTGCCGGACTCGAAGAAATAAAGGCCATATTGGCAACCAATCCGGTCTTGGCCGCGCCCAATCTGGGCGAACCCATGTTGTTATACATCGCAGCAACACATCAAGTTGTAAGCGCGGTACTCATCGTCGAACGAGAGACAGAAGGGCACAAATTCCCTCTTCAAAAACCGGTGTATTATGTATCCACTGTGTTACCCCCCTGCAAATCCCGTTACCCGCACTATCAGAAGATAGTATATGCAGTGCTCATGGCGTCTCGGAAGCTCCGACACTACTTTCAAGAGTGTTCAATAACAGTGGCCTCTGAAGTACCACTCAATGACATTATAAATAACCGCGACGCAACGGGCAGGATTGCAAAATGGGCCATTGAGCTCTTACCATTCGATATAACTTACAAACCTCGGCGAGCTATAAAGTCACAAGTTTTGGCTGACTTTGTCGCCGAATGGACCGAAGCCGAACTCCCTAAAGAGTACGGCGCATACTCCAATTGGACTATGCATTTCAACGGCTCTAAAATGTTGGCCGGACTGGGGGCTGGTGTCGTACTGACATCCCCAACCGGAGACACAGTCCAGTACGTACTTCAAACAATGTACACGGACTCCAACAACGCAGCCGAATAGGAGGCCTTGTTACATGGTCTCCGGATGGCAGTCTCCATGGGCATTCAACGCCTAGAGGTGCGCGGGGATTCAAACCTTGCAATATCCCAAATTAACGGAGACTTTGACGCTAAGGATCCGAAAATGGCAGCATATCGCAACGCTGTCCTAAAAATGTCAGCTCGGTTTGAAGGACTCGAATTCCATCACATAGCCCGAGATAATAACCAAGCGGCCGACGTACTGGCACGCATCGGTGCGAAACGTGACGCTGTCCCTCCAAATATCTTCCTGGAATGGCTCTTCAAGCCATCCGTACTATGGGAAGAGGAGCCCGGTAGTAACAAACCGGAAAAAACCGCGCCAATCGGTGACTCAACCGATGACATAACACCTTCAGCCCACGCCATAATGACAGTAATCGCCGCGTGGACAGAACCATTCCTAGCCTACTTGCTTAGGCAGGAACTTCCCGAAGACCAAAACGAGGCCCACTGCATAGTCCGGCGATCGAAAGCCTACAAGGTCCATGAGGGAGAACTTTATAAGAAAAGTACAACCGGAGTCCTTCAAAGGTGTATCTCCGAAGAGGAAGGGCGAAACCTCCTGGCTGAAATTCATGCCGGACTAGGTGGACACCACGCAGCAGCCCGGGCCCTTGTAGAAAGGCATTCCGTACAGGATTTTATTGGCCGACGGCCCGGGCAGATGCCCAGGACTTAGTCCAGAAATGCGTTGGTTGTCAGCTCTTTGCTAATCAGAGCCACATGCCGCCCACCGCCCTCAAAACTATACCCATTACCTGGCCGTTCGCGGTCTGGGGGCTTGATATGGTTGGACCCCTAAAAGGGGGAACCCACAAGCAAAGATACCTATTGGTCATGGTGGATAAATTCACCAAATGGATAGAGGCCAAACCGGTCAAAACGGCAGAGTCCGGACCAGTGATAGACTTTATATCTGGGGTAGTACACCGCTACGGAGTCCCCCACAGCATCATCACCGACAACGGCACGAACTTCACAGCCGAAGAGGTTAAGTCATGGTGCAAAAATATGGGCATCAAGCTCGACTACGCTTCAGTCTATCACCCTCAAACCAACGGTCAAGTGGAACGAGCAAATGGTCTAATTATGAGCGGCATTAAGCCCAGACTAGTACAGTCACTTACTAAATCTGAGACGCACTGGGTCGAGGAGCTCGACTCCGTACTCTGGGGGCTGCGGACAATGCCTAACCGCACTACCGGATTCATACCATTTTTTATGGTATACGGTGCAGAGGCAGTCCTGCCCTGCGGCATTATTCATGACTCACCTCGACTGCGCATGTACGAGGAAAGAGAGGCCGAGCTTGATGGGCAGGACAGCTTGGACACATTGGAGGAAGAACGCGATGTCGCGAAGGCTCGTTCCGCATTCTATCAGCAGCAGGCCCGAAGATATCAAAGCAGAGAAGTGCGGGCCAAGACTTACAACGTTGGTGAACTAGTTCTACGCCTGCCGGACAAGAAAAAGGACAAGCTCAAGCCCAAATGGGAAGGCCCCTTCATTATCGACCAAGTCCTGACCGGCGGAGCATACCGTCTACGAAATGCGTCGGATAACCGACTTGAGCCGAATCCATGGAACGCAGCCCGCCTCCGACGATTCTATGCCTAGCGCCGGACTAAGAGTTCGTCCCCTTCCCCCGTCCAAACTTTTACACTTCTGATGTCTTTTGTTTCTCTTTTCATACATTTTTATCCAAAAAGCCCTTACGGGCCCACTTTCGCATTTTTCGCATACACATGATGTGCCATCCGCACTCATTATTCCTGGGGGCTTCTTTTACAGAAGCTCAATTATAAGGGTTTCATACCCAGCACATGTGTCAAGCTTCCACATGTACCTTTTACTCACCATTATATGCATCGATATGACTTAAGTTTTGGCCAAGCTGGGTTGCCTGGCTCCTGTGCTTACCCCTACATTCCCGATTGTTCGGCTAGGTGGTAAAGGGAGCACCTCTGCGATTGTTACTGCCGGGTCAGCCGGATGTGTACCTCAGACTTGGTGAAGCCGAAAGCTAGCGTTCTTAAGGGAATATTCGGTCGGTGACTTAAAAGATGACTTTTTACCTAATTATTTATCCGCCCCCAGATATTTTTCTGCTTTCTTTGCAGTCCGGAGATGCACTTTAGGGCATGCCTCCCAGGGAAAGGAACCCTTAACGGAACTATTCTCCCTGGAAGATGTTTCTTACTAACCATGTAATATAACATAACTAGTTGGGCACTTGTCTGATAAAGCACTAATGACCCCTACGCTGGTCTCCATGCATACCACGGTTGTTTCTTAACCAAAAAGGTATTCGGACACACTCCGGACTCTAGGGTCCCGAGGTTGAAGCGAAAAGGTCGGCAAAGACAAACGATCTACAATCCGGCTAGAAGGCATTTCACATGTCACTTCAAAGGAAAACATACATTGTCAAATTTACTGATTGTATTCCTCCTCAATCCCGTCTAACAGGCTGTCTAATTTACAGTCCCGTTGGGAAAATTTAGCAGCCAACTCTACCTGGCTGTATACTAAACTCACAGGGATCTCCTTCCCATCGGGCCCCACCGGTCCAACTTCGGCCATGTGGTTGGGATCCGCCTTCTTGTAACGCGTCTTCACCATGGCCCAAGCCTCCCTGGCACCTTGACGGCAAGCCGAAATCTTCCACAAACGGGAGCGCTGCCGCACTCCCTGAAGCTTCTCCGAAAGCTCCCCAAGGCCCTCGGGTAGGGAGAGGGCTGGCCATAAAGCCTGGACGACGCCGCTCATTGCCTGCCGAACTCGTTCGAGCAGTTGCAATAGCTCGGGAAGTTGATCACCCGTTGATATGGGCATCTCCTCGGCAGGGCGACCTGTGAGTATACCTACAAGACATATTATGTCAATTTGCTTCTTCGCCGAACTCTTCTTCTAAAAGGAGTCCGCTCAAGCACTTACTATAAATGCCGCGACGAAGCCGCTGATTCTCCTTAACGGAGCCGGACAGCTCGGCTTGAGCGCCTTTCAGCTCTTCTCCGAGCTTGGCGTTGGCATCCTGGAGCTTGTTCCTTTCTTGCTGCACCCTATTCAGCACACTCTCGCCGGACTTTAGCTGGCGCAGCAATGCTTGCCTGTCCGGATCTTGTCCGGCGGCACCTGCAATGTCATTATTAGACTTGCGCGCACGCTGCACAGCGCTTATATTTACTAATAAAATTGTGTTACCAGGAGGGGTCTTTGCGTCTCCTCCTGCGGCAGCAAGTGCGGCCTCAAGTTGGGCCTTGCAATCTTGCAGCTCCCGAGACAGCTGGGCATTCTTCTCGGAAAGAGCCTGCGTTTCAAATGATCCTTAAATCAGTTAACATAACTACTTTAAGTCTTGGGGGCTACTGGTATATATAACCATTGAAATTCCTTTACCCGTATGTCTTTCACATACTGCTCTGTGGCTCTGGTAAAACCATCTTGAGCGGCACGGAGATGCGCGTCCCCCGCGTTAAAGGCGTCTAATGCCACAGGGGAGAAGCATGCTTCACGAAATACTGTCCGGCGTCGCCTATGGTTCATGGCGCTCTCCACCTCAGATTTGGTGGCGGACAGTCTGTCGGTATCCTCCGTTGGAGAAGGATCCGGCCCGCGTCCTGCGCTTGCTCCCCCCCCTCCAGGCCGGGCGCTGGAGCCTGGCCGGTGTGGATTGGATCAGCAACTCCCGCGCCCGCAGTCCGGTGAGCGTTTTTTCTCCTATAAAGATCATGAGCACTCAGATGCTTCCTAGGAACGTTGCTCTGAAAATTCAAATACGAGCTATACCTTTACGGCGACGTTTCTGTCCGCACCGCGCTCCTTTTCCGCCTGCTGGTCCGGACTGACCTCTGTAGGTCAGCCGCCGCGAGCTCGGCTTCCCGCCGTGAAGGCGCTTCCTGCAAAATACCATCATTCGCGAAGTTAGAAATGGGCAAGGAAGAGATAATGGTGTCCGGACTTCGGTCACAATCACCTGGGAAGCCGGACATAGTCCGGGGTAGTCCGCCATAATGGCGACCAAAGCATTTTCTATGCCGAGCTGGTGAAATACCCCGTCGATCAGCTCCACCTCGATGTCCGGATCCTCTTCGGAGGCTGGATCTAGGGATCTTTCCGGATCCTCAGGCTGCGGAGCAGGACTTACCATGTCCTCCACAGTCCGGCGTAGATCCTGCGCCAAGACATAATGTCAGAAGCCTAAACTTCGAAAGCATGGGTTGAGCCCTTAAAGGTGTTCGCTTACCCATCCTCTAGGGTTGTTCATGGAAAACCCATTTAAGGGGTTCGTTCGAAGGAAGTCCTCCTTCTCCCCCTTGTACAGACTGGACAGGATCTTCACCAGGTCCTCGGTCGAATCCGGCCCTTTGCGGCCATGACGGGTGGCGTCATCTTCCCCGTTGAAATCCCACATAGGGTGGCCTCTATATTGCAATGGCTGTACCCCCCGCATGATGCATGTCACCATGACTCCGATCATGGTCAACCCAGAGTGGGCCAGCAATCTTATTCGGCCCATCTGGTAATGGACGCTCTTGTCTTCCTCCAATCGGGGGCTCCGTGGGCGCCAGCTGAGGCGTTTCTTCAGGGGAGCAACACTAAACTCTGGGAGGCCAATCCGGACTGGGTCTGGCAGCGGAGCGTCTCCTATGTAAAACCACTCTGAAGGCCAGTCTTCGGACGCCTTCTTGGGAGTACCGGATGGGTATCCGGTCCCGGCGATGCGCCATATTTCGGCGCCGCCCACTTGATATATGGACCCCTCGTGAGAACGGGGTACGAGGTAGAACAGCCTCTTCCACAATGCAAAATGGGGCTCAACGCCCAGGAACAGCTCGCAAAGAGCTACGTAGCCCGTGATATGCAAGACAGAGGCGGGAGTGAGGTGGTGGAGCTGGAGTCCGTAGAACTCCAGGAGCCCGCGGAGGAACGGATGTATTGGGAATCCGAGTCGCCTTATCAGATAAGAGACGAAGCATACCCGCTCCCCCTTATTGGGGCTTGGGGTAGCCTCCGCTTGCCTCCCACCTTGATAAGTGACCAGCCCGGCTCGAACTGGGACCATGAAGGCCGGAGGGAGGTATCCCCCCGCTTGGAGCTTCACTAGCTCGTTGTGCAGAACAGAGCACCTCCTCCAATCCCCTGGCGGTGGGCTGGGAGCGCGAGAAGAGGAGTCGCGTCGACGGTCCATGATGGAATGGATTTTTAGGTCAAAGGCGCTCCGATGAAGTATTCGCGGGAGGAAGATGGTGTGATTTGGATCTGGATTTTTGCCTCCTTTGTTGGCGGACGGCTCGCACGACTAGGGGGTGAAACGCAAAAGACACCCTGGCTTTCGCATTCGTGCGAAGCATGGAAAAAAGGCCATTATTTGGCGTAGAAGCCGAGGAACACAGTATTTAAGATGGAGCCGGACATTGTTCGGCAGGTACGTGGAATTTGAAGGGAGAACCTGCCTTGCAACGCCGAAGACTATAAACGCGCTGGACTTATCGTCATTGAAGCCTGGTTCGGGGGCTACTGAGGGAGTCCTGGATTAGGGGGTGTCCGGACAGCCGGACTATCATCGTCCGCCGGACTCCAAGACTACGAAGATACAAGATTGAAGACTCCGTCCCGTGTCAGGATGGGACTTTCCTTGGCGTGGAAGGCAAGCTTGGCGATACGGATATGTAGATCTCCTACCATTGTAACCGACTCTGTGTAACACTAGCCCTCTCTGGTGTATATATAAACCGGAGGGCTTTAGTCCGTAGGACACAACATACATTACAACAATCATACCATAGGCTAGCTTTAGGGTTTAGCCTCCTTGATCTCGTGGTATATCCACTCTTGTACTACCCATATCATCAATATTAATCAAGCAGGACATAGGGTTTTACCTCCATCAAGAGGGCCCGAACCTGGGTAAAAACATCGTGTCCCTCGTCTCCTGTTACCATTCGCCTAGACGCACAGTTTGGGACCCCCTACCCGAGATCCGCCGGTTTTGACACCGACACCCAAAAAAACGCAGTCCAGTCTTTGGTCCCAACTTGTGCCTTTTGGTTATCGGCACATATGGTAGCGAACTATGTGGCATGGAGTCTAAAGATTCCAGACAAGTTGGTTGACGCGTATATTCATCTGGCACTTAATTAGTCTGTACGCCAAGGATGCTCCGTTTCAATTGAACTGCACAAAAAAATTTGGGTGGTTCATTTTCTCAACCGCCTCCTTTCTCGTCTGCAATGTAGAATTTTGGCGAGTACAGGACCAAGATGAGCCAGTAAACTAGTTGGATGGAAGTAGTGGCCAAGTTTCTCAAACCTCTCTCGGCACAAGGCCACTATTTGAGGATAAACCTACAAGCAAAGTTCAGATTGTCTATGCTGCCTCTTATGTACTCGAAAGTTTACTCGTACAAGAACTAATTTTAGCAAGAAGTACCTCTGATTGAACACCATTTACCAGTCTGTACCCTAGGTAATGAAAGTTCATCCATGGATCATATTGGCTGTGATCTCAATCATTTGGATGCATAAACATACTGAACATGTGTATATCTGAATCTTTTTGTGAATTATGTATGAATATTGTCGTGTGATCTATCAATCACTTGGAAGCATAGATATGCTGAGCTTGTGTATATATGAATCTTTTGAGTTGTTGATAGTGAATGTTGGCTATGAATATGAACGTGTCCTGTGAACCTGAGTTTGATATGAATTGCAACAGAACCAGTTATAACCCTTCTCCTCCTCAATCTGCGACTCCACTGCCGCGTTTTCCCATCTCCGAGTCGTTCCCGTCCGGGGCCTCGCCGTTGTCCACCGCCTCGCTGTGTTCGGTGCGGCGTGGTTAAGAAACAAGAGTCATCGGAAGAGGACTGTATGTGGAGAGCCTGACGGCTGGGACCCATGAGGTCCATGGTCGCACGCAAGGAAAGCTGCTCCTTATTAAGCTGAAAAAAATGTTTCCTCCACCTGACAGCTGGGACCCACCGGCTGTATCTTCGCACGAAAGGAAGTGCCTCCTTGTTTTGCAAAAAAAATTATTCATCTCATTGACAGCTGGGACCCCTCAGATTTGGTGACTGACTTGTGGGCCTGCTAAGCGGACGTGTACGCACGGCTTTATCAACTTAATCAACAAATGATTCTAGAAGCTGGACCGTTGGATGTTAATCCAACAGTCGTGCTCCTTCTTCAACCTCTGTTCTTGCTCCTGTCTCCCGTGGGCGGCACCGCAGCTGTGCTGCCACGCACTCGAACCAGTGAAGTTTCCCACTCCTCTCCATCTGCGACTCCACTACCCCGTCTTCCCCATCTCTGGGTCATTCCAGTCTGGGTCCGCTCGGCACGGTGTAGTTAACATGGTCAACAACCGAGAGTCATCGGAAGATGACTGTACGTGAGAGGCTAATAGTGGGGACGCACCACGCCCATGCACGCATGCATGCAACGGAACGCGGCGAGGTCAACATGGTCAAGGAATGACTTCCATCAGAAGTATACTGTACGTGGAGAGTCTCAGCTGGGTCCACGGCCACAGCAAGTAAGTGTCTCCTTATTATGCAGAAAATAATGATTCCTGCAACTGACAGCAGGGACCCACTTGACAGGCCACCGTATTTTGCAAAAAAAATGGTTGCCCCCTGACTGCTGGGACCCACCTGACGGGCCACCGTATTTCGCGAAAAAAACGTCCCCCCCCCCGCTAATACGTCTCCAACGTATCTATAATGTTTGATTGCTCCATGCTACTTTATCTACTGTTTTGGGCAATATTGGGATTTATTTTACACTTTTATATTATTTTTGGGACTAACCTATTAACCGGAGGCCCAACCCAGATTTGTTGTTTTATGCCTATTTCAGTATTTCGAGGAAAAGGAATATCAAACGGAGTAAAAATGGAACAAAATCAACTGGAGAAGTTATTTTTGGAAGGAAAGCCACCCGATGGGCTTGGAGTGCATGTCAGGAAAGAAGGGAGGTGCTCACGAGGGTGGGGGGCGCGCCCACCCCCTAGGGCGCGCCCCCTGCCTCGTGGCCCCCCCTTCGGTCCACCGACGTACCCATTGCACCCATATATTCCTACGTACCCTAAAACTTCCAGAAAAGAAGATAGATCGGGAGTTCCGCCGTCGCAAGCCTCTGTAGCCACCAAAAACCTCTCGGGAGCCCGTTCCGGCACCCTGCCAGAAGGGGAACCCATCATCGGTGGCCATCTTCATCATCCCGGCGCTATCCATGACGTGGAGGGAGTAGTTCACCCTCGGGGCTGAGGGTATGTACCAGTAGCTATGTGTTTGATCTCTCTCTCTCTCATGTTCTCTCTTGTGTTCCCTTTATGGCACGATCTTGATGTATCCCGAGCTTTGCTATTGTAGTTGGATCTTATGATGTTTCTCCCCCTCTAATCTCTTGTGATGAATTGAGTTTCCCCTTTGAAGTTATCTTATCGGATTGAGTCTTTTATGAGAACACTTGATGTATGTCTTGCCGTGATTATCTGTTGTGACAATGGGATATCATGTGCCACTTGATGTATGTTTTGGTGATCAACTTGCGGGTTACGTGACATTTGGAAACCTATGCATAGGGGTTGGCACACGTTCTTGACTCTCCGATAGAAACTTTGGGGCACTCTTTGAAGAACTTTGTGTTGGTTCGATGAATCTGAGATTGTGTGATGCATATCGTATAATCATGCCCACGGATACTTGAGGTCACAATGGAGTATCTAGGTGACATTAGGGTTTTGGTTGATTTGTGTCTTATGGTGTTATTCTAGTATGAACTCTTTTATAGATTGATCCGAAAGAATAACTTTGAGGTGGTTTCGTACCCTACCATAATCTCTATGTTTGTTCTCCGCTATTAGTGGCTTCGGAGTGACTCTTTGTTGCATGTTGACGGCTTGTTATATGATCTATCTATGTTATTATTGTTGAGAGAACTTGCACTAGTGAAAGTATGAACCCTAGGCCTTGTTTCCTATCATTGCAATACCGTTTACGCTCACTTTTATCATTAGTTACCTTGCTGTTTTTATATTCTCAGATTATAAAAACCTATATCCACTATCTATTTTGCACGTGTATCACCATCTCTTCGCGCGAACTAGTGCACCTATACAATTTGCCATTGTATTGGGTGTGTTGGGGACACTAGAGACTCTTTGTTATTTGGTTGCAGGGTTGTTTGAGAGAGACGATCTTCATCCTACGCCTCCTACGGATTGATAAACCTTAGGTCATCCACTTGAGGGAAACTTGGTACTGTCCTACAAACCTATGCACTTGCAGGCCCAACAACGTCTACAAGAAGAAGGTTGTGTAGTAGACATCAAGCTCTTTTCTGGCGCCGTTGCCGGGGAGGCTAGGTAAGTGAAGGTATATCTTTAGATCTTGCAATCGAATCTTTTTGTTTCTTGTTTTAGCACTAGTCTAGTTTATAAAAGAAAATTACGAAAAAATGGAGTTAAGTTTGTCTCATACGCTTCACCTTTTTAATATCTTTCGCGAGTATGATGGAAAGGAAAAATGTGCTCAAGTACTAGAAGAAGAATTATATAGAATGCTTGGCATAAAATATGTGAATGATGAGCATGATTGCAATGTTGTTAGTATGAATTCCTTGAATATCCGTGATGCTAATGATATGCAAATCCACAAGCTTGGGGAAGCTATGTTTGATGAAGATGATATTTTTTGTCCCCCAAGCTTTGATGAGCAAATTTACTATGATGAAAGCATCCCTCCTATCTATGATGATTATTGTGATGAGATGTATGCTTTAAAGGATAATGATAACCATGAAACTTGTCATCTCGATCTTAATTTTCAATCACATGATAGTTATTTTGTTGAGTTTGCTCCCACTACTATTCATGAGAAGAATTTTGCTTATGTGGAGAGTAGTAAATTTTCTATGCTTGTAGATCATGAAAAGAATGATTTAGGTGCTGGTTATATTGTTGAATTCATTCATGATGATACTGAAAATTATTATGAGGGAGGAACTTATGCTTGTAGGAATTGCAATAATGTCAAGTTCCCTCTCTATGTGCTTAAATTCTTGAAGTTATGCTTGTGTTACCTTCCTATGCTTGTTGATTATTGTTCCCATAAGTTGTTTGCTCACAAAATCCTTATGCATAGGAAGTGGGTTAGACTTAAAAGTGCTAGTCATATGCTTCATGATGCTCCCGTTATGTTTCAATTCTTATCTTTTATGTGAGCATCATTGTCATCATCATGCCTAGCTAGAAAGGCATTAAAGAAAAGTGCTTGTTGGGAGACAACCCAATACTTATCCTTACTGTTTTTTGTGTGTTCATATGATTACGCTACTGTAGTAATCATGTTTTATAGCTTTTGTTTCAATAAAGTGCCAAGTAAGACCTTTAGGATGGCTTACGGTGATAGTTGTGTTGATCCTGCTGAAAATCAGAAACTTGTGCACCCAGTAAATTAGTTTTGTTAGTTCACAGGAACGTGCTTCTGATCTGATTCTTTGTGCTCTGGATTTGTACACGAATTTCTTAGGACTTCCTAATTTAGCAGAATTTTTGGAGTTCCAGATGTATACGTTTGATACAGATTACTACAGACTGTTCTGTTTTTGATAGATTCTGTTTTCTATGTGTTGTTTGCTTATTTTGATGGATCTATGAGTAGTATCGGAGGGTATGAACCATAGATAAGTTGGAATACAGTAGGTATTACACCAACATCAATTTAGAATGAGTTCATCACACTACCTAAGTGGTGATGTTATACTAACAGAGCTTACGAGTTTTCTGTTGAGTTTTGTGTTGTGGAGTTTTCAAGTTTTGGGTAGAGATTCGATGGATTATGGAATAAGGAGTGGCAAGAGCCAAAGCTTGGGGATGCCCAAGGCACCCCAAGGTAATATTCAAGAATAGCCAAAAGCCTAAGCTTGGGGATGATCCGGATGGCATCCCCTCTTTCGTCTTCGTTCATCGGTAACTTTACTTGGAGCTATATTTTTATTCACCACATGATATGTGTTTTGCTTGGAGCGTCATTTTCTCTTGTTAGTATTTGCTTGATGTTATTTATAATAATGTTTTGCATCTTAAATTCCAATAAAAATGTCAAGGATAGCCTTTGCCATGCTTATTTTGCTAGTATACATGTTGCTGTTTGAAAACAGAAAGTTTAGCGCTGTTGCAAAAATTCCCTTGAAAAGTCAGAGCATGATATAATGTTGAAACTTTTTGCATAATGGGCTCTGATAAATTTACTGCAGTGGGAATTTTAGTTCATAATTTTTGGAGTTAGGGAATTATGATGACTCTTGCATTCTTTACAGACTGTACTGTTTTGACAGATTGCTGTTATGGTTGCATTGTTTGCATATGTTTGCTTGTTTAATGATTCTATTTGAAGATAGGAGTATTAAATATGCAGAGGAATTTAGTATTCAATGTTGAATAATAATTTTAGTGATTTGTTACATTATAAAATAATAAGGTTTTGCATTTGTTTATACTAACCTATCTCACGAGTTCTTGTTGAGTTTGGTGTGGATGAAGCTTTTTGATAAAAAGAAGAAACCATGGTATGAGAGGAATTAAGGAGACGCAAAAGTTCAAGCTTGGGGATGCCAAAGGTACCCCAAGATAATATTTCAATATGTCTCAAGCATCTAAGCTCGGGGATGCCCCGGTAGGCATCCCACCTTTCTTCTTCAACAACTATCGGTTAGTATCGGTTGAGCCTAAGTTTTTGCTTCTTCACATGAGTTGTGCTATCCTTGAAATGTAGTTTTCTTTAGCTTTGCTTGCTGTTTTAATAAAGTATAAAGATCTGAAATTATTAAATGAGAGAGAGTCTTCGCATAGTTGCATAATTATTTAGCTACTCATTGACCTTCACTTATATCTTCCGGAGTAGTTTGTCATTTGCTCTAGTGCATCACTTATACCTTTTAGAGCATGGTGGTAGATTTTTTGAAGAAATAGATGAACTCTCATACTTCACTTAGATTATTTTGAGAGTCGGTAATAGCATGGTAATTTTCTTAATATTAATATACTTGGTATTGAAGATATGTGAAACTTTCTTATGAGTGTGTTGAATACTAAGAAAAGTTTGATACTTGATAATTGTTTTGAGATATGGAGGTAGTGATATTAAAGTCATGCTAGTTGGGTGATTATAAATTTAAAGAATGCTTGTGTTGAAGTTAGCAAGTCCCGTAGCATGCACGTATGGTTAAAGTCGTGTAACAAATTTGAATCATGAAGTGTACCTGGCTTGTGCATCCTTAGGAGTGGCGGTCGGGGACGAGCGATGGTCTTTTCCTACCAATCTATCCCCATAGGAGCATGCGCATAGTACTTGGTTTTTGATGACTTCTAAATTTTTGCAATAAGTATATGAGTTCTTTTGACTAATGTTGAGTCCATGGATTATACGCACTTTTACCCTTCCGCCTTTGCTAGCCTCTTCGGTACCGTGCATTGCCCTTTCTCACCTTGAGAGTTGGTGCAAACTTCGCCGATGCATCCAAACCCCGTGATACGATACGGTCTATCACACATAAACCTCCTTATATCTTCCTCAAAACAGCCACCATACCTACCTATCATGGCATTTCCATAGCCATTCCGAGATATATTTCCATGCAACTTCCATCATCATCATCATGACATACATTACTTTTGTCATATTGCCATTGCATGATCATGCAGTTGACATCGTATTTGTGGCAAAGCCATCTTGCATTATTTTTCATACATATAACTCTTGATTCATTGCACCATCCCGGTACACTGCCGGAGGCATTCATATAGAGTCATATCTTGTTCTAAGTTTCGAGTTGTAATCAATAGAAGTGTGATGATCATCATTATTAGAGCATTGCCCAAACAAAAAAAAGAGAAAGGCCAAAAGAAAAAAAAGAAAGGCCCAAAAAAGAGAAAATAAATAAAAAGTCTAATGCTACTATCTCTTTTTCCACACTTGTGCTTCAAAGTAGCACCTTGTTCTTCATGTAGTGAGTCTCATATATTGTGCTTCAAAGTAGCACCTTGTTCTTCATGTAGTGAGTCTCATAAGATGTTTTTTACTAGTGGGAATTTTTCATTATAGAACTTGGCTTGTATATTCCTACGATGGGCTTCCTCAAATGCCCTAGGTCTTCATGAGCAAGCGAGTTGGATGCACACCCACTAGTTTTCTTTTGTTGAGCATTCATTGCTCTAGTGCATCCGTTGCATGGCAATCCCTACTCCTCATGTCGACATCAATTGATGGGTATCTCCATAGCCCATTGATTATCCTCGTCAATGTGAGAATTTCTCCTTTTTTGTCTTCTCCACACAATCCCCATCATCATATTCTATTCCACCCATAGTGCTATTACCATGGCTCATGCTCATGTATTGCGTGAAGGTTGAAAAAGTTTGAGATTATTTAAGTATGAAACAATTGCTTGGCTTGTCATCGGGGGTATAGAAGTTGGGAACATCTTTGTGTGACGAAAATGAAGCATAGCCTAACTATATGATTGTGTAGGGATGAACTTTCTTTTGCCATGTTATTTTGAGAAGACATAATTGCTTTGATTAGTATGCTTGAAGTATTATTATTTTTATGTCAATATGAACTTTTGTCTTGAATCTTTCAAATCTGAATATTCATATCACAATTAAGAAGATTTACATTGAAATTATGCCAAAGTATCACTCCGCATCAAAAATTCTTTTTTTTATCATTTACCTACTTGAGGACGAGCAGGAATTAAGCTTGGGGAGACGTCTCCAACGTATCTATAATTTTTGATTGCTCCATGCTACTTTATCTACTGTTTTGGGCAGTATTGGGCTTTATTTTCCACTTTTAGATTATTTTTGGGACTAACCTATAAACCGGAGGCCCAGCCCAGATTTGCTGTTTTATGCCTATTTCAGTATTTCGAGGAAAAGGAATATCAAATGGAGTCAAAACGGAACGAAATCAATTGGAGAAGTTATTTTTGTAAGGAAAGCCACCCGATGGACTTCGAGTGCATGTCAGGAAAGCCACCCTGCCTCGTGGCCCCCCCTTCGGTCCACCGACGTACCCCTTGCACCCATATATACCTACGTACCCTACAACTTCCAGAAAAGAAGATAGATCGGGAGTTCCACCGCCACAAGCCTCTGTAGCCACCAAAAACCTCTCGGGAGCCCGTTCCGGCACCCTGCTGGAAGGGTAACCCATCGCCGGTGGCCATCTTCATCATCCCGGCGCTATCCATGACGTGGAGGGAGTAGTTCACCCTCGGGGCTAAGGGTATGTACCAGTAGTATGTGTTTGATCTCTCTCTCTCTCGTGTTCTCTCTCGTGTTCCCTCTATGGCACGATCTTGATGTATCCTGAGCTTTGCTATTGTAGTTGGATCTTATGATGTTTCTCCCCCTCTACTCTCTTATGATGAATTGAGTTTCCCCTTTGAAGTTATCTTATCGGATTGAGTCTTTTATGAGAACACTTGATGTATGTCTTGCCGTGATTATCTGTGGTGACAATGGGATATCATGTGCCACATGATGTATATTTTGGTGATCAACTTGCGGGTTTCATGACATTAGGGAACCTATGCATAGGGGTTGGCACACGTTCTTGACTCTCCGATAGAAACTTTGGGGCACTCTTTGAAGTACTTTGTGTTGGTTGGATGAATCTGAGATTGTGTGACGCATATCGTATAATCATGCCCACGGATACTTGAGGTGACAATGGAGTATCTAGGTGACATTAGGGTTTTGGTTGATTTGTGTCTTAAGGTGTTATTCTAGTACGAACTCTTTTATAGATTGATCCGAAAGAATAACTTTGAGGTGGTTTCGTACCCTACCATAATCTCTACGTTTGTTCTCCGCTATTAGTGGCTTCGGAGTGACTCTTTGTTGCATGTTGAGGGCTTGTTATATGATCTATCTATGTTATTATTGTTGAGAGAACTTGCACTAGTGAAAGTATGAACCCTAGGCCTTGTTTCCTATCATTGCAATACCGTTTACGCTCACTTTTATCATTAGTTACCTTGCTGTTTTTATATTTTTCAGATTAGAAAAACCTATATCCACTAGCTATTTTTCACTTGTATCACCATCTCTTCGCCGAACTAGTGCACCTATACAATTTGCCATTGTATTGGGTGTGTTGGGGACACAAGAGACTCTTTGTTATTTGGTTGCAGGGTTGTTTGAGAGAGACCATCTTCATCCTATGCCTCCTACGGATTGATAAACCTTAGGTCATCCACTTGAGGGAAATTTGCTACTGTCCTACAAACCTGTGCACTTGCAGGCCCAACAACATCTACAAGAAGATGGTTGTGTAGTAGACATCACCCGCTGTCAGTTCGGACCCACCGAAGTGCCTCCTTATTATGCACAAAAAATGAATACTCCCCCTACTAGCTGGGACCCACCTTGGTGGGAGGCTGACTTGTGGGCCTACTAAGTTGACGGAGATGAAGGGCTTTGTCAACTTAGTCAATATGAACGATTCTAGCTCCAGTGACCGTACGATGTCCATCCAATGGCCATAGTGCTTCTTCAACCTCTAGTCTTCTTGCTCCAGCCTCCCAAACCAGCGCCGGTCGTGCCTCATGCTCCTGCCTCCCGTGGCAGGCTGTGCTGCCGCGGAGGACTCACCACCCCCTACTATTCCCACCGCTGGCCAGGCCCTTTGGCGACGGCAGCCTCACACCGCAGCCGAACTAGTGAACCCTCGTACTCCTCTCCGCGCGGGCTTCCACTGCCACGTCTTCCCCGGCTCCGCGTCGTCTCCTTCCTAGGCCTCGGCGTCGTCCACCGTCATGGTGTTCTCCGCACGGCGTGGTCAACATGGTCAAGCAGCGACTTCCATCGAAAGAGTACTATACGTGGAGAGGGTGACAGCTAGGTCCACGTCCACAGCCCAGTTTTTTTGTGATTTGCCAAGTAAGTCGCTTTGTCAGGCCTGTTGGGCTGCAAATCTTTCAAGACGAGGAGAGCTTTCATTCGCCTGGCCAAGAAAATGGCCCATCAGTAATGAGAAATGGGTCGTACATTTTTAAAGGGATAATTAGATTTATGCCCCTAGTTGTGTCACACTCGTCTGTTTTACCCCTAATTCCCAAAAGTGAACAGTTCTATCCAAGTCACTTTGCTCCTCTTATGCTTTTGCCCTTTGACCGTTTGACTGTCAGTTTGAAAACTTCATAACTAATTCATACTAAATCAGAAAAATGCAAATAAGATACCAAAATGTTCAGAAAAACATCACCTATATGTCAGTGTCATTTGCATTCATTAAAAAAGTGTTGGAAAGTGCACATCTGAGTTTTAGCTCTTTTGATATCACCATGAATAGTAAACTCTAAAAAAATTCAAAAAAATAAAAAAAAATATGGTGGCAAAGTATGAAAAATGTTCTAAGTGCTTGCCAAGTTTCATTAGGGAGCGACATTCATGGAAGTCGTGGCAAAATAATAATCTATTTTGGAGTGTTGATTTTTTTTGCCACGGCACCCACAAATGTTATTCCCTGATGAAACTTGGCAGGCACTTAAAACATTTGTCATTCTTTGCCACCAAATTTTTTTTGAATTTTTTTGAACTTTTTTAGATTTCACTATTCATGGTGGTAGCATAAGAGCTAAAACTCAGATGGGCACTTTCCAACACTTTTTTCATGAATGCAAATGACACTGACATATAGGTGATGTTTTTCTGAACATTTTGGTATCTTATTTGCATTTTTCTGATTTAGTATGAATTAGTTACGAAGTTTTCAAACTGATAGTCAAACGGTCAAAGGACAAAAGCATAAGAGGAGCAAAGTGACTTGGATAGAACCGATGACTTTTGGGAATTAGGGGTAAAACAGACGAATGGGACACAACTAGGGGCATAAATCTAATTATCCCTTTTTAAAACACATCAAACTGACAATTAGTTTTAAATATATTTTTTTCATTTCGAGATTTTAAATTACATTAATTTTTATGCGTGGAGAATTTGTTGGATTTTATATTGATATACATTTATTTTGAAAATCAGTGTGAATGTGAGTCGAAATTTCAGGATTAAAACAGTTCGGACCACACCAAAATATGCAAAATTTTGTATAATTTTTTAACCGTGGACACAGTATGAGTTGTAATGCTAACAAAAAGAATATGGGCTCCAAAAAAACCTTAAGAATTAGCAAATGGGCTGTAAATTATTAGAAATAATGGCAGATGGGATGTATGCTGTTTTCACATATTTGAGGCTTTCCTAAAAAAAGGTTGACACACAAGCAGTGACTGTTGGATTTCCATCGAACGGCCGTCGTGCTTCTTCAATCTCTGCTCTTCCTGCTCCAGCTTCTCAAACAAGCGCCGGCGGGAAACCCTGCTCCCACCTCCCCGCGGCCGGCTCTACTGCCGCGCAGGTCTCACCGCCCTCCGGTACTCCCATTGCTGGCCTAGCCATCCCTCTACTCACCCACACCTTCTGTTATTCTCCGGCGACGGCAGACGAACCAGTAAACCCTCGTATAGTCGTACTCCCCTCCGCGTGGGAAACAACTGCCGAGTCTTCCCTGCCTCAGTGTCGTTCCTTTCCTAGGCCTCGTCATCGTCCACCGCCCTGGTGCTCTCGGCGCGGCCTGGTCAACGTGGTCAACGACCGACATGCATCTGAAGTGGACTGCACGTGGAGAGGCCGACAGCTGGGTCCATGGCCGCACGCAAGGAAATGCCTCCTTATTATGCGCAAAATAATGATTCCTCCACCTGACATCAGGGACCCACCGAAAGGGCCTCTATATTTCACGAAAAAAAGTTACCGCCACTGACAGCTCGGACCCACCAGCTATATCTTCGCATGCAAGGAAGTGCCTCCTTATTACGCACAAAAAAAATGAATACTCCGCCTGTTAGCTGGGACCCAGTATAGTGGCAGGCTGACTTGTGGGCCTACTAAGTTGACGGGGACAGAGGGCTTTGTCAACTTAGTCAATAATATACACGATTCTAGCTCCAGTGACCGTACGATGTCCATCCAACGGTCGTAGTGTTTCTTCAACGTCTGGTCTTCTTGCTCCAGCCGCCCAAACCAGTGCCAGCCGTGCCTCGTGCTCCTGCCTCCCATGGCCGACTACGATGTAGCGGTGGCCTCACCGCTCCCTACTACTCCCACCGCTAGCCAGGCCATACCTCTACTCACCCACACCGCCTGTTATTCTGCGGCGACGACAGCCTCACCCTCGTACTCCTCTTCGCGTGGGCATCCCCTGCTGCGTCTTCCCCGGCTCCGTGTCGTCCCCTTCCTAGGCCTCTCCGTCATCCACCGCCGTGGTGCTCTCGACGTGGCGTTGTCAATGTGGTCAACGACTGACTCCCATCGGAAGAGTACTGTGCCTGGAGAGGCTGACAGCTATGTCCACGGCGGCCGCAAGGAAGTGCCTCCGTATTACGCGCAAAGTAATTATTCCTCCACCTGACAGCAGGGACCCACCGGACGGGCCACCAGTATTTCGCGAAGAAAACGTTTCCCCCTGACTGCTGGGACCCACCAGCTACATCTTCGCACGCAAGGAAGTGCGTTAAGAAAAAAAAACGATTCGCCCCCCTGACAGCTGGGACCCACCAGCTACATCTTCGCAGGCAAGGAAGTGCCTGACAGTCGGGACCCACCTGGTCGAAGCGTACGTAGCATTGTCATTCTGGTCGTGAAAGTGTACGTACATACTAGTCGATGTAGAGGAACGCACATGTCGTAGTAGAGGTGCGCACGTGTGGATGTAGAGGCGCACACGTAGCATGTACACGTACGTACAGTGGCGAGGGTGCTAGGAAGAAAATATAGCCACGTACGTACATACGGGCTGGGTCGGAACGGAGAAACAACGTCGTCGTTCTGTTCATTGGGAGGCAATGGAATGCGTCGTGTTCATGGGGAGGCAACGGAATGCGTCATGTTGATCGGGAGGCAGCGGAACGCGTGGGAGCCAACCGTCTTGGACGGAACAGACAATGGAAACAAGGCCTAGCGTACCGCACAACGGAGGAAACGGCCTTGTGTTCAACCGGCCACATTCGGAATGGGGTCCTGTTGATCGGGAGGGGTGTGGCGTACCGCAAAACGGAGGAAACGGACCTCCTACGGTCGAAACGGGGGTCCTGTTGATAGAGAGGGGTGTGGCGTACGGACAAAACAGACTAAACGGACCACCTACAGTCGAAACGGGGTCCTGTTGATCGGGAGGGGTATGGCATACCGCAAAACAGACGAAACAGACATCCTACGGTCGAAACGGGGGCCCTGTTCATCGGGAGGGGTGTGGCGTACCGCAAAACTGGACTCCATGGAATGCTGTTCATCTCCACCGTCGACCTCCTCCAGCCTCCACGGACTACCGTCGACCTCCTCCTGCCTCGACGGGCTCCTGTTCATCCAGTCTCCACCGCGCGCTCCTCCACCGGCTATTGTTCAACCACCCCTCCACCATCTACTGTTCATCCACCCATCCATCGTCTACTGTTCATCTAGCCCTCCACACCACGAGGTCCTGTTCAACCACCCATCCATGGCCACCCCTCCATCTTCTACTATTCATCCAGCCCTCCACACCACGGGGTCCTGTTCATCCAGAGGCAACGCCACCACTCACTGTTCATCCACCCCCCCCACAACACTCATTGTTCATCCAATCGATCGGCTTCAGTTAGCAGTAGTAGCGAAGGAATCGCTCCATCGGGTTCAGTTAACAGCCATCGATCGATCGCTCGGGTTCTGTAACGCGTAGCCTGTAGTGCAATCGCTCGGGTTCAGATAGAGCCCAACGCCTCGCTCGTGTTTAGTTAGAGCCAATGCCTCGCACACGCGCACATACGTGTACGAGAGAAACGCGCATTGCTCGGCCCCCGACCTCCCACCGTAACCGGCAACTCCCTGAAATTTTCCTCCCCCTTGCTTCTACCACTGTTTTTTCCGTCATGGACGGCCCAAAGAATGTCATGCAGCTGCGTCTCCGGCCCGCCCAGGACAGAAAGCCCATTTTCTGTCATGAGTTTTTGTCATAGAAGTAGGAGCCCACTACATCTATGATGATACCGGGTTTTGTCACAATTATCGTCATAGAAGTGTCATATGTATGACAGAAAAAAATTCCGTTCTTCCCAAAATGTCAGGGATGTGTCTTTTTTTTGTAGTGTATGGTGGCTAACATACGCAAATGAGAGCGAGAAGAGAAGCAAACGGAATGGTCGTGAAGCTAGGAATGATCAAGAAGTGATCCTGAACTCCTACTTACGTCAAGCATAACCCAAAAACCGTGTTCACTTCCCGGACTCCGCCGAAAAGAGACCATCACAGCTACACACGCGGTTGATGTGTTTTAATTCGAATCTGGTGTCAAGTTATCTACAATCGGACATTAACAAATTCCCATCTGCCACATAACCGCGGGCATGGCTCTCGAAAGTTTATACCCTGCAGGAGTGTCCCAACTTAGCCCATCACAAGCTCTCATGGTCAACGAAGGATATTCCTTCTTCCAGGAAGACCCGATCAGTCTCGGAATCCCGGTTTACAAGACATTTCGACAATGGTAAAACAAGACCAGCAAAGCCACCCGATGTGCCGATAGGAGTTGCACATATCTCGTTCTCAGGGCAACACCGGATGATACTAGCTACGAGTAAAACCAGCCCTCAAGTTTCCCCGAGGTGGCTGTCGGTGTCAAAACCGGTGGATCTCGGGTAGGGGGTCCCGAACAGTGCGTCTAGCCGGATGGTAACATGAGACG
Organism: Triticum aestivum; assembly: GCF_018294505.1. Classification (NCBI taxonomy): domain Eukaryota; kingdom Viridiplantae; phylum Streptophyta; class Magnoliopsida; order Poales; family Poaceae; genus Triticum; species Triticum aestivum. Next base: position 222,289,171 of record NC_057801.1, on the reverse strand, counting down.
AGGGACACGATGTTTTACCCAGGTTCGGGCCCTCTTGATGGAGGAAAAACCCTACGTCCTGCTTGATTAATATTGATGATGTGTATTACAAGAGTGGACCTACCACGAGATCAAGGAGGCTAAACCCTAGAAGCTAGCCTATGGTATGATTGTTGTAATGGTTGTTGTGTCCTACGCACTAAAGCCCTCCGGTTTATATAGACACCGGAGAGGGCTAGGGTTACACAGAGTCGGTTACAATGGTAGGAGATCTACATATCCGTATTGCCAAGCTTGCCTTCCACGCCAAGGAAAGTCCCATCCGGACACGGGACGAAGTCTTCAATCTTGTATCTTCATAGTCTTGGAGTCCGGCGGACGATGATAGTCTGGCTGTCCGAACACCCCCCAGTCCAGGACTCCCTTAGTAGCCCCCGAACCAGGCTTCAATGGCGATAAGTCCAGCGCGTATATAGTCTTCGGCGTTGCAAGGCGGGTTCTCCTCCAAGTTCCGTGTGTTCGCCGAACAGTGTCCGGCTTCCTTACCAATGTTGCGCTTCTTGGCTTCCATGCCCAATAATGGCCATCTTCCACGCGTCGCATGAATGCGAAAAGCCAGGGTATCTTTTATGTTTTACCCCTAGCTACGCAAATAATCTGCCTATAAGAGAGGCAAGAATCCAGATCCAAATCACACCATCCTCCCTCCGCGAGTACTCATCTGAGCGCTTCTGACCAAGAATCCATTCCACCATGGACCGTCGACGCGGCTCCTCTTCTCGCGCTCCCAGCCCTCTGCCAAGAGATTGGAGGAGATGCTCTGTTCTGCACAACGAGCTGGTGAAGCTCCAAGCGGAGGGATATCTCCCTCTGGCCTTCATTGTTCCGGTTCGAGCCAGGCTAGCCACCTACAAAGGTGGGAAGCAAGAGGAGGCTACCCCAAGTCCCAACAAAGGGGAGCGGGTATGCTTCGTCCCCTATCTGATAAGGGGGCTCGGATTTCCTGTACATCCTTTCCTCCGCGGGCTCCTGGAGTTCTAGGGACTCCAGCTTCATCACCTCATGCCCGCCTCTATCCTGCATATTGCGGGTTATGTAGCTCTTTGCGAGCTATTCCTGGGCGTCGAGCCCCATTTCGCGCTGTGGAAGAGGTTGTTCTGCCTTGTACCCCGCTCTCATGAGGGGTCCATATATCAAGTGGGCGGCGCCGAAATATGGCGCATTGTCGGGACCGGATATCCATTCGGAACCCCTAAGAAGGTGTCCAAAGACTGGCCTTCGGAATGGTTTTACATAGAAGACGCTCCACTACCGGACCCTGTTCGGATAGGCCTACCGGAATTCAGTACCGCTCCTCTGAAGAAATGCCTTAGTTGGCGTCCGCGGAGCCCCCAACTGGAGGAAGACAAGAGCGTCCATTATCTGATGGGCCGGATAAGGTTACTGGCCCATTCCGGGTTGACCATGATTGGAGTCATGGCAACATACATTATGCGGGGGGTGCAGCCACTACAATACAGGGGCCACCCCATGTGGGATTTCAACGGGGAGGACGATGCCACCCATCATGGCCGCAAAGGGCCGGGTTCGGCCGAGGACCTGGCGAAGATCCTGTCCGGCCTGTACAAGGGAGAGAAGGAGGACTTCCTCCAGATGAACCCGTTGAATGGGTTCTCCATGAATAACCCTCGGCGTTGTGTAAGCGGACACTTTACGTGCCCAACCCATGCTTTCAAAGTTTAGGTTTCTTATATTGTGTTTTTCGACGCAGGAGCTGCGCCGGGTTGTGGAGGACATGCGAAGTCCAGCTCCGCAACCTGAGGATCCAGAGAGATCCCGGGATCCGGCCTCCGAAGAGGATCCAGACATAAAGGTGGAACTAATCGACGGGGTATTCCACCAGCTGAGCATGGATAATGCTTTAGTCGCCATTACGGCTGACTACCCCGGACTATATCCGGCTTCCCAGGTGATTGTGACCGAAGTCCCGATACCATTATTTCTTCCTCGCTCATTTCTGACCTTCGCATACGATGGTGTTTTGCAGGAAGCGCTTTCAGGGCGGGAAGCCGAGCCCGTGGCGGCTGACCAACAAAGGCCAGTCCGGACCAGTAGGCGGAAGAGGAGCGTGGCGCGGACTGAAACGTCGCCGCAAAGGTATAGCTCACAATTCATTATTTGGAACAACATTCCTAGGAAGCGTTTGAGTGCTCATGACTTTTGTAGGAGAAAAAGCGCCCGCCGGACTGCGGGCGTGGAGGTTGCCAATCCAACCTTGTCACATCCCTAGCTGCTGGTAGTGCTCTAGGCTAGCTTCAGGTGTGCATCATGTCTATATTTTCGAAACTTGAACTGAGGAATTTTGGAAGCCTCAAAACCCTAAATAAAAGAGGGGCAAAAACCCTAGAAATCTCATTCATTGCTCCAAAATGCTCCTCTTAAATGTTTGATAATTTTTGGTAAGGGTTCTGGTCCCAACCAAAATATTGAACATTTTTAAGGATTTATTCTGGGACTTTGGATTTAATTCATTAGCTATTTGAATTTGAATTATATTCATATAATTAGAATATAATTTCAAATACCCCTGAAATATTTTATAAGCTTTTGGAAAAGTCCATCTAGCAATATAAAATATACAGAGGAGTTTTTGGCATTGTTTGAATTATTTTAAATTCAAAACAGTGGCAAAATACTATTAAATAAAACAAAACAGAAGAAGGAAAAAATAAACAGAGCAGAAAACCTACCTGGGCCACTTACCCGCAGCCTACCTGGCGCCACCAGCGCGGCCCAGCCGGCCCAGCCCATCTCCACTCCCTCCCCTGTCGTCTTCCTCCCTGCCAGGAGGACGGGCACGCGCCCGGCGCGCGCGGCCACGCGCCCCGGCCACCTCCTGCTTCCCAGCCACCTCCTGCTTCCCCCCGGCCTCCCTAGCGACGCCACGACGAGGCCTCGTGTCCCCTCGCCCCTCTTCCTCCCTCGCTGATCCCTCTCCCTTCCCCGAACACTCTCCCCCTCCTCTGTTCCCCTCACCGAACGCGCCCGTCGCCGCCGACCAGCGCTCGCGCGGCCACAGCCACCGTCTCGCCTCCTCGAGTCGTCCATCGCCTCTGCTACCTCGAGCGGCTCCTCTCCGGCGAATCTCGCGAGCCCGGAGGCACCGAAGCAACGCAATCGCCATCTTCTTCACCGCCGGTCGCCGGACCGCTCCGTCGTCGATTCGCTGCAGCCAGGCCGTCCCCGAGCCTCCCGTGCTGATCTCCAGGACCGCCGTAAGATCTTCTTCGTTTTCCCCCTCCTTTTCTGCTCGTTCCCGTGCCGTAGCTACCATCCCCGCAAGCACCGAACTCCGGCCATCGCCATTGCCGGTGAACCTCGCGTCCCGGCGCTCTTCCGCTCGCTCCAGTAGCTCCCGCGTGCTCCCCAGGTCCCCAGGGTCCCGACGCGCTCCTCTGCTCTCTGGCTAACGCGCTGCAGCCACCGCGCCGTGCTGACTCGAGCTCCGGCCGCCGCCAAACACGTCGCCGGCGCCTTTTCCGGCGACCCCGAACCCAACTACCTGCACCACCCGCCGCGGCCCACTCCCAGCTATCCATAGAGCCCAACGGCGCCCCGAACGGTGCCCTGTACGTGAAACCCGCACCTGCACCGCCGCGTTTAGCCTCGCCGGCGGCTAAACGCCGGCAAGTTGACCCCGCCGACCAGGGGGTTTGACCTTTGACCTCGCCGGACTGACGTGTGGGCCCAGCCCCCCCTGTTTAATTAGTACCAGGTTAAGTTAGTGTTAACTAACTTAGTTAAGTAGATAGGACACTGACAGCGGGCCCCGTAGCGGGTCAAAGCCCGAGTCAACACGGGATTAGCCCCTGTGTCACTGACGTGTGGACCCCACACGTCAGGTTTGACCCTGACTGGCCCGGTTGACCCTGCTGACGTCACTGTGACGTGGTGCTGACGCCATAATCATTTCTGGATTTAATTTAATTCTGAAATTCCAGAAAATGCCTAAAACTTCAATAAATCATAGAAAATTAACCGTAACTCCAAATTAAATAATTTATATATGAAAAATTATCAGAAAAATTCAAGGAATCCATCTGTACCATTTTCATGCATGTTTGAACAATGTTTGTCCTCTGTTTTGGACAAAACAAATAAATGGCATTTAAACTCTCACATATGGAGTTTGAATTTGAACCTAGTGTTCAAACCAACTTCATTTAACCTGTTGCTAGATGCATTAGCCCAAAACACATTCATATTGCCATGTCATTATCATGCATCATATTGTTGCATCGCATTGATTGTGTTCTTCCTTGTTTGCCGGTAATTGTCCCCTCTCGATAGACGTGTACTGGCGATGTGATCGATGACACCGATGAAGAGCTATATTATCTTCAGAAGTGCCAGGCAAGCAAAACCGCCTTGTTCATTCCGATACAATCCCACTCTCTCGCTCCTGCTCTCTTTTACTGCATTAGGACAACACCGATTCAACTGTTACATGCTGCGGTAGTTGAACCCCTTTATCCTTTGCATGACCTGTCATTCCACAGTAAATAGATGAAACCCACTAGCATGAGTAGGAGTTGTTTGAGCCCTGTTGTGCCTACTCATTCATGTTTGTTTGTCATGCCTGCTACTGCTTAGAGTTGAGTCAGGTCTGATTCATCGGGGATGAATCAGAGGCGTGTGAACATGTCCTACTGTGTGTGAGCTAAGTGTGTGAACACGATTTGGTAAAGGTAGCGGTGAGAGGCCATCTAGGAGTACATGGTGGGTTGTCTCATTGCAGCCGTCCTCAGGAACTGAGTTCTGTGTTTGTGATCCATGACCAGCTACTACCACACATTGGAATGCTTAAGTGCCCCTCTCGACTTATTAATCAACATGATCTCTGTCCAGGAGTTGCAACTAGTTTCTGGTGTTTGTAGGTAGTGTTAGTAGTCTACCAAGTGGCACCCGGTACAGGTGGGCTTGGGACAGACTAGGCACAGTGGCCCGGTGTACCAAGTGGCACCCGGTTGGTGGGCTTGGGAACCCTGCACACATCGTTTGGGGCCGTGAGCGACACCCCGGCCGGATCTCCTTGCGGATGGAACCCGAATAGGCGATAAACCTGGACTAGAGACTTGTTCGGTTAGTCAGGTCGTGGCTGACTCCCTCGCCCGGCTTCCGCTTGAAGGTTGCCGAGGTACATGACGTGTACAGGGCGGTAAGTGGCGAGAGCGTGTGTGAAGAAGTACACCCCTGCAGGGTTATCATTATCTATTCGAATAGCCGGATTCCTCGGATATGGAAACGTGGACCCCTTGTACAGTTCATAGACAAGTGAAAGTGGATACTCTAAAATACGCAAGATAAGCGTGAGTGCTATGGATGGCGTTCTCGTAGGGAGACGGGAGCGGATCCATAGTGGTGTATTGGTTGGTGAATATGTGGACTCGTGTGCGCCACCTCAAAGAGTTACATTGCAGTCGTAGTTCAGGATAGCCACCGAGTCAAAGCTGGCTTGCTGCAGTTAAACCCCACCATCCCCTTGTTGATAATGATGCATATGTAGTTAGTTCTGATGTAAGTCTTGCTGGGTACATTTGTACTCACGTTTGCCTATTTTATGTTTTTGCAGAGAGACTTCGGTCTCGCTAGTAGTTCCACATGGACTTCGACGTTTAGCTTGATACCTCAGCTACGATCTTGTGCCCTCGGCAGGATCTGATAGATAGTCAGGCTTCTCAGCCTTTTCCTTTATAAATGTCTGTACTCAGACATGATAGCTTCCGCTTGTGCTTTGACTTGTATGCTCTGATTGTTGGGTCAGGAGACCCATGTTTGTAATATCTCGCTCCTCGGAGCCTATTGAATAAATACTTGAGTTGTAGAGTCATGTTGTGATGCCATGTTGTATTTGCACATATCGAGCATATTGTGTGTATGTTATTGAAATGCTTGGTATGTGTGGGATCTGACAACCTAGTTGTTTATCCTTGGTAGCCTCTCTTACCGGGAAATGTCTCCTAGTGTTTCCACGGAGCCATGGTAGCTTGCTACTGCTCCGGAACACTTAGGCTGGCCGGCATGTGTCCTTCTTCGTTCCTGTGTCTGTCCCTTCGGGGAAATGTCACGCGATGAATACCGGAGTCCTGTTAGCCCGCTACAGCCCGGTTCACCGGAGTCCTGCTAGCCCAGTGCTACAGCCTGGATTCACTCGCTGATGACCGACACGTTCGATGTTCGGTCATGGATGCCTGTCCCTGTAAGTTAGTGCCACTTTGGGTTTACGACTAGCCATGTCAGCCCGGGCTCCTTATCATATGGATGCTAGCGACACTATCATATACGTGTGCCAAAAGGCGCAAACGGTCCCGGGCAAAGGTAAGGCGACACCCGTGGGAATACCGTGCGTGAGGCCGCAAAGTGATATGAGGTGTTACATGCTCGATCGATGTGGCATTGAGTCGGGGTCCTAACAGCTTTGGTATCAGAGCTTGACTGCCTGTAGGATTACCAAGCCAAACTGGTCGAAGTTGAGTCTAGAAATTCTTTAGTTATATAAGGGAATTGATTGTGGATGGAACGTAAGGCTCTTTTTACTCCTTATACCTTATGCCCTTCTGATGTGAGTCATCTTATCTTTCCTACGGGGTTAAAGAACTAGGCCATCTCTTCTTTCTATCAGGATCACGTGTTACTAATCCGTAGACTTATAAGATTGTTGGATTTAAGTCTCAGTTCAGTTCCTACTACTTCCGTATGCTAATTGTTGATCTCGGAACCTTGATATTGTGCTTCTGAGTGGTTATGCCACCATTTTTGTGAATTCTCAAATCTTTTCTGAGCATTTACAGCCGTTATGTTTTCCGAGTCCTCCCAGGCTTCCAAAGAGTCTGATGCATTTGCAAATCCCTTCCTCCTGTTTCCGATGTGCCTTTGGTCAGATTAATCACACAAATCAGTAAGTTGAGGTACTCCGTTACCTTGACATATATGTTGGAGATATTATTATGACCCTAGGTGTCTTAGGGGATCATCTAGTAATTTAGCCTTGATTTGTGTTCCCAGTGTGATGATTCTGGCCATCATTCTCGAAAGCATTCCGTGATGCTACTTAGTAATAGGTATTCTGTCCCTGGGTTCTTGAACCCGAGATTCACTCTACCTACTTCATGTTGATAGTAATTGCTAGTGCCTTCAGGATATTAGTAACCTTTGCGATAGTCCTTGAAGTCCGTGGTATCTTCTTCTTCCAAATACCATGAACTACTTATGGCAGAAGTTCCTCGTTGAACTGAAATATCACAACAGGATTATTCTTGAGGAGTTCTCCATTCATAAATCGTGACTCTGCCAGTTCTACCTTTCTGCATGGGTTATCCGGAAGAATTATGTTGAACTTGGATCGACATATTAATCTATGCATCCACAACTCAGAAAGTTATATGTTCCTTTGAGTTGTTCTCTTTAGTTGCATTCTGACCCTCGTCTATCAATTGATAGTCAAGAGTATGCGTGCGTTCGTTTATCGATGCCTATTACTCTTGTGGTCCGTCAAGCCATTCTATCGCAGAATGACTAGGAAAAACAAACTCCAGTACCTCTTCCATATCCAGGATTGGGTCAAAGAAATTGTGCTCCACAGAACAAACTGCTAATCCAGCTTTTGTTCTGCTCTATCTTGGAGTATTACCATCTTTATATCGGGATGTTATAGGAATTGCACACCACCCTATGAACTCTTGGTACAGTGATACTTCTTGCCATCATTGTTCATCCCTCGGTTCCTGTGTTATTGTAACCGGAATGTCGACAAGTGAATCGTGATGTGTGAAATCAATACTTCTAGCAACTCTGTTGCTTGCTAGTTAAATGGACGATAACCTCTTTCTCAGCGTATTGATCTTCGAATCATCCTTCTAAGACTGATCGTGCTACCTAGTCCATTCTCCTGGTTCACTCCTCGATCGATGAGTTAGGATTATTTCAAATCCTTGCTCTATTGATCATATCGCCTTGCCCTGAAAAGCGAGATTGTTCTCGAGCTTAGTAACATATCGGTGGTTCGTGATTTTTCGAATATCTTCTCGAAAGTATCACCAGGTTGTCACCTGACTGTTATGTTGAGCTCGTGATCAAGTGGTTTATCCTGTAAACCACCCCTCTCTCCAAGAATTCGTGTTGGGTACCCCTGAACTAGTTGGATAAGCTAGACAACAACTTGGAGAGTTGGAAGATAAAAGCTTGCCTGACTTAGTTCGTTCCAAAGGGATATTCTTGTGTAGTGTGTGTTGGAGAAAGATGATATCTTCATCGAATGGTCCCTGTGATCAGTTGCTGGACCTATTGTCTTATTAATCGTTGATTTGAGTATGAGCTATCGTCAAATCAAATCAGAACCAACGATATTCGTAATGTTGTCTTACTCATGGTTTTCCTCGAGCATACACCATTATATCTTTTGGTCTGACCAATACCATCACCTTGTTCACATAGTTATGGAATTCCATCTCCATGGGAATCTGGATGAATTGTTGTTAAGCCCATCGACAACATCCTTATCTTCTCCATGATTCTGTTGGACATTAAGTTAGTGTTGGAAACTTTTGAAAGCATTTTCTTCATGCTAGCTCATGAAGTACTTGTTTGATGAAAGGAGTGACTTCCTTTGATTCACGTGCATTTTGATGTAAGTTGCCATCGTGAATTCGAGAAAGTTTGTTTTTGCTCCTTTGGAATCATCCCAAGTCGGTCATGCACGTGCGAAGAATTCTGTGGTCTGTTAGACTGATCATCTTCATTCCATATGTGTCCCGAGCACACCAAGCCACTGATTGACTTGTTCAAGAAAAAGGAGTTGCTGTGCAAATACTAGTTCATGCACAAGATTCCTATACCCTCAATGATGGTTCCCTACCAGAACTCGGTAGTGTTCTATTGTAAGACTACCATGTGATCATGTTTGTCTGAGACCGCGTGTTCACACATGTGTAGCAGAACCAGCTCATGTTTTGGAGCTTGCTATCGTAGTTCATTTCCTGAGAATTTCGCAACGTCATCTCGTCGATTTGTGTTGCAAACTTTCATTTTTCTTCCTAGACTCGATGAGTCTGGAATATCCTGATACCAACCAAATCTGAGTCTCAGGCAGATATGATGGTTGGAATATTTCCCAAGAGCTATAATATTGGTCCCTCGATAACCGGTAAAGTGGATGTCGTGGCCAACACACCCAGCCGGAAGACCTATTATTGTAATATCTTGATTGGAGAAGTTGGCCACCTCCCCATAAGGATTTCGTAGGATTTACCTCCGTAACTGTTCCTTATGGATTCTTGTGCTCCCGAAGTCCGACCTTTACTTGATGTTCTAGTTATCAAACCATATATATGAATGGGTTACACTAGCACGTCAAGGAGAACATTAGAAGCGGAGTGCTAAATGTCTCTCGGTCGATCATCCAGATTTTATTTCCTTGGCCTCGCTAGGGTGAAATCTGAGTTGATGTTATCTTCCTATGCATCTGCATCGTCCATCGTTGTTCATCATGGTGGTATGTTGTGTTGCCAGGATCCTTGACACGGATGTTGGTAAAACCTTGATGAATATGGAAATGCTCAAGTTCTTGAGAGCACGCACAAGCGCTAGGTGTTATCATCGGCACTAACTGGGTTTGCTCTCAGTTTCCTCGGCAATTCTATGATCTTTTCAAACAGTGAATTCACTCTCTGTTGTTGGGTTCTTCCCCAGTTACCAGAATCATTCCCAGCATTTGCATTTTGTTCCCAGCTTGCACCGCCATTGTGCCATTCTACCATGGGTCTCTTCCATTTTCGGTGATAAGCAAATTCATCCATTACGTTGTCTTCAACAAGGTAATCCACATCATCCAAGTTTGAGTATGCCATTCTACCGACCCCCTCCAAACGATCGCTCGAGAATTGCCTTAGGCTGGTTTAAAGAGTTTCAATGATCTCTGAATCAAAGGTAATTCTTTTTGCCACTTAAGGGGATATATCTACGAGTCACCACCCCTAAGTTGTCTCGTTATGGTATCATAGCAACTCAACTCCTTGCTACTTGACAATGTTCACCACCTCTTAGGTGTGGAATTGTTGCCTACCTAGTGAACCTTCGTCATTTGCTCCACTCCATCCCTCTAGATGTGTGTTTTGTGTCTCAGCTCGAGTGATGTTGCTATGTCTCGTTCCGTGAGTTAGTCCTGAGTTGTTCGACCTTCGAGAAGACCGATCCTTCTAGAGTTTTCTTTTTCTCTTCTTGTCATGATTAGCTGAAGTTCTCAGAGCAAGACGACAAGACAAAGATGGTGTTCAAATCAACGTTCATTGAAGTGCAACCTGGATGGTGAAGATTGTACTAGTTTGCGTTTCCCCTTCATCCTACCCTACGCTTGAATCTCGAGACGAGATTCTTGTTTAAGTGGGGGTGAGTTGTCACATCCCTAGCTGCTGGTAGTGCTCTAGGCTAGCTTCAGGTGTGCATCATGTCTATATTTTCGAAACTTGAACTGAGGAATTTTGGAAGCCTCAAAACCCTAAATAAAAGAGGGGCAAAAACCCTAGAAATCTCATTCATTGCTCCAAAATGCTCCTCTTAAATGTTTGATAATTTTTGGTAAGGCTTCTGGTCCCAACCAAAATATTGAACATTTTTAAGGATTTATTTTGGGACTTTGGATTTAATTCATTAGCTATTTGAATTTGAATTATATTCATATAATTAGAATATAATTTCAAATACCCCTGAAATATTTTATAAGCTTTTGGAAAAGTCCATCTAGCAATATAAAATATACAAAGGAGTTTTTGGCATTGTTTGAATTATTTTAAATTCAAAACAGTGGCAAAATACTATTAAATAAAACAAAACAGAAGAAGGAAAAAATAAACAGAGCAGAAAACCTACCTGGGCCACTTACCCGCAGCCTACCTGGCGCCACCAGCGCGGCCCAGCCGGCCCAGCCCATCTCCACTCCCTCCCCTGTCGTCTTCCTCCCTGCCAGGAGGACGGGCACGCGCCCGGCGCGCGCGGCCACGCGCCCCGGCAACCTCCTGCTTCCCCCCGGCCACCTCCTGCTTCCCCCCGGCCTCCCTAGCGACGCCACGACGAGGCCTCGTGTCCCCTCGCCCCTCTTCCTCCCTCACTGCTCCCTCTCCCTTCCCCGAACACTCTCCCCCTCCTCTGTTCCCCTCACCGAACGCGCCCGTCGCCGCCGACCAGCGCTCGCGCGGCCACAGCCACCGTCTCGCCTCCTCGAGTCGTCCATCGCCTCTGCTACCTCGAGCGGCTCCTCTCTGGCGAATCTCGCGAGCCCGGAGGCACCGAAGCAACGCAATCGCCATCTTCTTCACCGCCGGTCGCCGGACCGCTCCGTCGTCGATTCGCTGCAGCCAGGCCATCCCCGAGCCTCCCGTGCTGATCTCCAGGACAACCGTAAGATCTTCTTCGTTTTCCCCCTCCTTTTCTGCTCGTTCCCGTGCCGTAGCTACCATCCCCGCAAGCACCGAACTCCGGCCATCGCCATTGCCGGTGAACCTCGCGTCCCGGCGCTCTTCCGCTCGCTCCAGTAGCTCCCGCGTGCTCCCCAGGTCCCCAGGGTTCCGACGCGCTCCTCTGCTCTCTGGCTAACGCGCTGCAGCCACCGCGCCGTGCTGACCCGAGCTCCGGCCGCCGCCAAACACGTCGCCGGCGCCTTTTCCGGCGACCCCGAACCCAACTACCTGCACCACCCGCCGCGGCCCACTCCCAGCTATCCATAGAGCCCAACGGCGCCCCGAACGGTGCCCTGTACGTGAAACCCGCACCTGCACCGCCGCGTTTAGCCTCGCCGGCGGCTAAACGCCGGCAAGTTGACCCCGCCGACCAGGGGGTTTGACCTTTGACCTCGCCGGACTGACGTGTGGGCCCAGCCCCCCC